>NC_082385.1:449907-467197 GCF_031168955.1 Gadus macrocephalus | reverse complement strand
AATTTGTGGTGGGTGGTTGGCCAATCAGGGTGCGGTGCACCGACAAAGGGGCCGGTCGGGCGCTCAGCGGCTTTCAGCCCTCTCCGGATGTTCTCCAGTAGCGGAGAAACAGTGTGTGAATGTGGCAACAGGGAGACAGGGAGGGGTAGACCAGACTAGACCATGGTTTAGCATTTTTTTCTGATCCCACCCGCGATATAACCAATTATTTACATCCTACCACACGCACCGACCACGTCGGGTAACTTTTCGGAACAGCACGCGTTTCTTTCCTGGGGATTAAAGCAACCTGAGAGCAACACAGAACAAGAAGAAGAAGCAGAATAAAGACCATGGGGCTTTAAGAGGTGTTAAAAACGATGATACTTTGCGAGGACTCCTGAAGCTTATGTATTTATTTATTTATTTTGACCACCGTTCCCCTTTTTTATGCCCGCTCCCCCCTTCCACGCCGGGGCGGTTTAGCGAGAGGAGCGCCGGACGCGTAGCGGGCGACACACACGGGGGGAAGGATGGACCAAGCCTGCATCCTGAGAAAGTTTATCGAGGGGGTCACCGCCATGAGAGAAGGGGACGAGCGGGGAGAGGACAACTTCGGCAGTGACTTCATGGTGGGTCTCAGACTTTCTGCTTCCTAACCTCCCTGGAAGCCTCCCTCCTCCTTTCTCTGGCTTCCGTCTCCATGCATGCTCCACACTTCTCTCCAAAGCCCTCAGTGGTCCGCGGTTCGTTTCTCTGTTTTCCTCACACTAACCGGACCCGGTCCGGGACCCCCAGTCCGGTCTGTCCTCCCTGGGTCCCCCACCCGACCCATTCAACCTGATACAGGCTCCGTGGGCCAGCTCCGGGCCGAGTCAGCTGCACTACATTCCCCTCTCCCTCTCACTCCCACTCCCAGGCTCCCAGTGCGGCCTAGCATTGTCTGCTCCTGCCCACAGACCCGCTGCTGGTTAACCTCCCATACGACCACGACACCTCGTATTTAAATGTTTACAGGGACGTTATTTGACGTGTGTATGTGCTTTCCGTTTCTCGCCATCGCCCCACGTCGGGGATACACTGCACGTCTCCCCCTAGCTCCGGTTACCACTCAGTTGACTCTGATTTGACCGAAAACATGGCCTTCATGTCCAACAAGGAGACGATGGGGCCGGTCTGGTAATGCACCCTCCCTGTGGTGTGGCCCTGTGGTGCGTTTCGGGCGTGCAGGTATTGTCATCTGTCCAGGCAGAGCAGATGTTGTGCTAACCGGATGCTATAGCGCTAGCTGCTGCTCCCACCATGGCTCCGCCGGGCGAGCGTGGACTGTTGATTTGATTTGAAACCTGTGTTTATGTTCTACTGCAGCTGTTCACTCCCATCAGAACAAATCTGAATGCGAAGTCTCAAGGATACAACTCGCCCATCCACGAGTCACTCCATACAGGGGGGGGGGGGGGGGGGGGGGGGGGGGGGGGGTTCTCTAAATCGTTTTATTCTGGTCCACTTCTGCCCCCAACACCGTGGGAAAGACGACAGTAACTGTCCTCTGATAATGAAAAAGCTATAACCGTGGCTCCGACTCAAACCACAAGAGGCTGCTAACGAGAAATTGTACATAGTCAAGATTTAATGCAACGTTGGGGTTTCTGTTGTGTGTTGTTCTCATGCATTTGATTGTAATTCGTGTTATTTTTGTTTTTTTTAAGAGTGCATGTTGAAATGTTGATTGCATTTGACAAACAACACAACTTTATTGTTTCTAATCTAGTAGCTTAGATTCAGAGCACACATACCCACCCCTCCTTCTGCATGCAGGCAGCTTGCTCAAGCTTGCAACATTCTTTCTCCGCCAATTTCATAACCTGGTGCTGTCGACTGCAATGGCCGGAGAGCCGTTGTCATCCACTCGGCCCCGTTTGGTAGTGAAACAACACAGGCAATGATTCTGTGTCCTCTTACAAGGGTATAGTAGATTTTCTGCCATTGTGGACTGTAATAGGATTGTTGTGAGTTAAGGGCTGTTGCGCAAATACTGGACGTCCAAAGTGCTATTGAGGAAGTATACGCTGGACAAGGACACACAACAGTGTTCTGCTGTTGGCTCATAAAGCACGGGTGTGTTTTTATCAAATATGGGGTTCATATTGGGGTTTTCAGTCTTAAGAAAAGGTGGGTGTATGTAATGCACCCCTCCTCGATCATTTCCAAACATGGAGTCTGAGGGATAATCAAGAGGTTAACATGTTAACAGGACTTATTGGAGTCATGCAACACAGTCACACCTGGGATCGTCCAAGTCTACTGGCAACATGTACTGGCTGGCAGGCTATTTGGCTGCTGGCTATTTCTGACCGTTTCACAGCTCCATCAGAGAAACCAGAGACCACCTTCCCAGTCAGTGGCAGTCGAGAAACCGGAGCATGATACGTGGATATCATAGTCCTTGACTACTGTAGCCCCCCGGTACTCTGACAACCACCCACCAACTCAGGGGATGGACCAACATTTCTGTGTAAACAACGGCCGACGGCGGGATATCGGATGATTTGAAGTCCACCCTAAGATCCTTTCTTTGAGGGAGGATTGCATCCTTGGTGCTGAGATTCTCTGTAGTGCATCTAGGGAACTCTTAGGGTCTTAATTATTCAGCAGTGACGAACGCTTTTTTGGCCAACTTGAATTGAAAGGCTGGCCTTTTGCCTAAGAGGATAAAAACCAGAGAGCCAGAATTAGAATGTGTCTATTTTAGCTTGTCGCTAGCACGAATCCCAAGGCCTGAATAATGCTCAACACATCGTCAGTGTGCTCTGTGGCCGGCCTCGCGCACCCACACACGTACACATGCAATGTAAACCCTTCGGCGGGTATTGTTGTATACATAGGATGCATTTTAAAGACCAAATTACAGTATCCATGTCTGGGAAGGAGGCATAAATTATATGCTTTGTTTCTGCCTTCGTCACAACCCAGCTGCTGTCGGAGGCAAAGGCGCTCTGAGACTCATTCGTACCACTTGATCAGCCTCGGCTATGAGCCCAGAAACCACCCATCAGATGGGACCCTCTGTGGTTTCACCAACCATAGGGTCAGCCACTACATACAGGGCCTGATGGGGTTCTCCCCTGTGTAGTCTGGAGGAGTCTGATGATGGAGTCCATCTTCCTAACCTTGCTGAGCGCAGGACAGACATGGCCTTATGAGGGCTAAGAGATATCATGTCAAGGTTTGAGGTGGATGTTGCTGAAGTGTTTTGGCTACTCTCGGTTTGCCTGGTGTTCAAGACACCGGTGACGTGTTTCTATACTCACTGTGTTTGCGAGTGACAAGAACCACCAGCGGTGTTATGGGCTAGTTCAGAACCAGTTCATCGGGCTGTGCGGTGTGCCTCGATGGATTGTTTTATACCCTGTTGGGGTTCCCCCCCCCCCCCCCCCGCGGGTGGGGCTCCAGCCTGACAAACTATCAAATTTATATCCATCACAAAATCAACAACAACAGTAATTGTGTCTGGAAGGCGGCCTCACGAAGCTCATGTGCACCTTGGCTGCTTCCCCAACACAGCGATTTGTACCGGCCACACAATGATCATATGTCATTCACTAGATCAACACAGGTCTCCGCTTTGGACTCTGACATTTTCTGGTGCTGTACCGCAGGGAGCGGACATGGTTGGTCTGTCGGAGGCCAGGGGCTCCTGATGTGTTAATGCCTTTAAGTTGGAACTACAGGGGAAGTCACTGCATGCTAATTAGGTGCAGGTCAATAACATTTACATTCATATTCTGATGGAGGGACGCACACGCACACACCTTTGCTATTGCTCTTCAACAGGCCTTATAGTGTATACCTGGTTCCTCTATATCATTTTGTTTTGTTTTTTATTTTACGGAGGCAAGGGCACACACTCATTCCCGCATTTATTCAGGACTCGCACACACACGCACGCGCGCACACTCTGGTGGACATGGAGTTGTCTAGACAGATTTTAGACTGTGTGTGTGTCAGCCACACCTTTACCAGGGAATTATTAGAAGGGTAAGAACACAAGCACACAGAGACACTCCTGTTCCACTGACCCACACATATTCCATCACGTGTCCAGACACACATTAAGAACATGCAATAAAAGCGTGTGTGGAATGTAGTAAAAATATTTCCACTATCAACCGGGGGCTGTGTGTGTGTGTGTGTGTGTGTGTGTGTGTGTGTGTGTGTGTGTGTGTGTGTGTGTGTGTGTGTGTGTGTGTGTGTGTGTGTGTGTGTGTGTGTGTGTGTGTGTGTGTGTGTGTGTGTGTGTGTGTGTGTGTGTGTGTGTGTGTGTGTGCGCGTGTGATTGAAAGGAGTAAGGCCTCCCTCACCATTTATGTGGCAAACGCACACATGCACTAGTGCACGGTGTCTCAACGGCTACTTGTGGGTGCTAGCATAGAAGACTCGTGTACTAATGCTGGGCATTATCATATTGACATTTTGTGAGCAACACCGTTGTGTGTGTGTGTGGAGCACATGCAACCCCTGTTCATTCCTCATATGTCTGTTTCAGGGAAGGGACAGAAGAAAACTACTCGGTCACCGAAGGTGCAAAAAAAATACCCAAGTCTAATTTCTACGACCGCTTTCTATCGCCCGCTTATAATATTGGACGCAGACGTTGAGGACGGTGTGGTTGTCTAATATTGGACTCAGACGTTGAGGACGGTGTGGTTGTCTAATATTGGACTCAGACGTTGAGGACGGTGTGGTTGTCTCGCCTGGTCGGTTCCTCGGTGAGCTTCACGCAACCGGAGGTCAAAGTTCAGCAGTGGGATAGGCAGGGTAATGAGTGGTACTACAGTGGGCATGCCAAGTGCTTTATCCTGAAGTGTGTGTGTGTGTGAGTGTGGTTCTGAGTGTTGTTTTGGTGTCCTCATAGAGTGCAACAGGAAGCGACCAGGTGGCTGTGATCAGTTGGCCGTTTTTTAACTCCAGTTGCTTCCTGCTGCCCCTACACACACCAACTCTCACACACACACTCTCACTCACACACTCACTCACACACACACACACACACTCACACACACACATGCACACTCTCACTCAGACACACTCTCTCACTCACTCACACACACAAACTCTCACACACACTCTCACACACGCACACACTCTCTCACTCACGCACACACTCGCTCTCGCTCTCTCTCTCTCTCTCTCTCGCTCTCTCTCTGTGTGCTCGGATATAGGATGGAGGAAGGCTGAGACACACACACACACACACACGCACACGCACACACCCCCTCCCTTCTTTTTCACCACCAGTCCTTTGTCCAGAGTTTGAGTCAACGGGCAGACATCATTTCCAAGACAGAGATTGACGACCGGTAGTTGGTGACGGTCTAGAGTAGAGGAGTAGAGTGCACTTTAGACTAAGGTCAATGAGCTTTAATATTCACCGGACTAAGGTCAATGAGCTTTAATATTCACCGGACTAAGGTCAATGAGCTTTTAACGGTCATCAACCGCTTCTTCCACACTGGTTTACACAAGACGCATGTTTGGTTTGGAGGATAAAGGAAAGGAGAGAGTTAGGGACACACATATACATACACACCAACCACTATCATTCTGTGCCACTGACCTACATTGACAAAGTGTGTGTTTTGTGCCCCCCCCCCCTATCTCCGTTGCGGGGTATCGTACATTGTGTTACGCAGTTCTGAGCACACGGAGGGGCCGAGTGTGACACACACGCACACTTCCACCTGACTCACGGCTACCCATTCTCAGGCGCCGTGATGTCACTTCCTGTTGGGGTGAACCTTCATCGGATCAAAGAGCCTTTGAGGAGGGGTCACTGGGGTCGCAGTGTGTGTGTGTGTGTGTGTGTGTGTGTGGGCTATGTAGTATTTTACTATTGAATGCCATTATAAATGCCATTATAAACGCAAATACATTTAATAGCAGGTTTAATTCTGTGAATGTTATGATACCGTGTGTTGAATAGCACTGATGATTTGATATATCAGAGGTCGTCTGTGGTTCTGTTTATAAAGTATGCCGATGCTTTGATTCCCGTTTTCATTCATCCTTGTCTGCGTGCTTCGTGACGCGAGTACCAGAGGAATGGAATGTTCTGGAGACTGATCCGTGGCCGACAGGCGCACCAAGTCTTCCTCACCGTGTTCTCTGGTACAGAACCGTCAGTGGCCGTAGTGGACCGAGAGAGGGGGATGGCAGTGAGGCGTTGTTGTGCAGGTCGCCCCGCGTCGCTCGGATCCAGAGCAGATGGATTATTCAAAGAGCTTTGTCAGAGGTGACCTATTTTACCGTCTGCCTGTGTGTGTGTGTGTGTGTGTGTGTGTGTGTGTGTGTGTGTCTGTGTGCGCTCTCTGTAAGGTGACTGTGTGTGTGCATCTTTCTGATTTGACATCCAGACTTCAAGAGAATTTCCTCTGCCAATCACAACGGTTCCCTGCTCCGTGTGAGGGGGCGTGACCGAGGTGCAGGTGAATCGGAGGCGGTATCGTGAACGAGAACGTCCTGGCGGTTAATATGTTGACCAACGCAGAAACAATAAATACCCCGCAGGAAGCCCATAAATGGGTGTGTGGGAACTGTGTGAATAATTCATCTGAGGAACACGGCATTATGCTTCTTCAACCAGGAGGAAAGTGGGCTAAGCTGCTGACAACCAACCCACCCCCCGTCCTTCTGTTGTCTTCTCTTCCTCTTTACTTCAGTCCCGCTCTCGCTCTGCAGATCTCGGCCGACTTCGTTTCTCTGGGTTTTATTTTGGTTTCTTTTTCCTTTTTCTTCCCCCTTTCCTCTTGGCACTGAGCGCCGTGTGTGTGTGTGTGTGTGTGTGTGTGTGTGTGTGTGTGTGTGTGTGTGTGTGTGTGTGTGTGTGTGTGTGTGTGTGTGTGTGTGTGTGTGTGTGTGTGTGTGTGTGTGTGTGTGTGTGTGTGTGACTCAGCTGTCTCGGTTTATGCCCTGCGGGGGTCTGTTTAGGCACTGGGCTTTTCTGGAGGGCGACGCCCTGTGTGTGTGTGTGTGTGTGTGTGTGCATGTTGGTGGAAATTGAGCGTTCACAGGAAACTGCCCAGCGACGAGACACACAACTTTGCCACCCACTTCCTGTGACGCAAAGCGAGCAAGTCTTTATGAGGGGCGGATGCAAAGGAGGAGGGGGGAGAGAGAGAGGGGGGGTGATGGGGGAGGGAGAAGAATAACGAAACAAGAGTGACAGCAGGAAGAACAGCAGAGACCCTATCATGTAGTTTGATTAGTCTGGTTATCAATAAGTCGAGCGGCAGGACATTTATCAGACCAAATTATGATAATCTAATAATCGTTGAACTAATTTATCAAATACATCTCCCGTTTATTGTGTAATACCTTTGTGTTTCAAATATCTATCATACAATAAAGTCTCGCTGCTTGTCAGAAAAAGCAAGCATATCTAAGTCCTCACTTTGGTCGGTAACTTGTGGGGGCCGTATCCCCTTTTAAGACATTTGTAAACTAACTTGTTAATTGACTCTCAGAATAAAGAACACTTTCATCGACTGGAATCCTCTGCCGTTGTCGCCCTGGCATGGGTTCATGACCTTTTGCTGCCGGCTTTACACACACGCAGTCGTCCGACTTTGCGCGTCGATCATAATGCGTCAAAACTCTTTTAAACCGTTAGAACCCTTTGAACCGTGCATCAGGAAGAAGGGGAGTGATGTGGATTAGGGGGGAGATAGAAGAGAGCGCGATGGAGAGAGAGAGAGACCGAGATGGATATCCACAGGGATTACACGTTAAATAATGAAGCACTATAAACGATAAAGAACAAAGTCTATAGATAGTGGTTCACCCCACTGTCCCCCCCCCACTATGAAGAGGACGTCCATCCAGTGGTTCAGCTGGTATTGGACTGGGAGAGCTCCCGGCGGAGCCAGTTGGTAACCAAGAGGGAGGGCCTTGTCTCACCACGGGGCCCCCCCCCCAAAAGACCTGTCTCTGATGGTGGCTCATGGTGTTCAGGAAGAGAGAGAGCTGCCCTCTTAAGAAATGGGTCCTCTGCTCTGTCACCTGTTTCACAATCCAGCGCGGCGTCTGGAACTAAGAATCGGTTCTGGTTCAGGGGCCAGCGAGGAACTGTTTCCCCCCGCATGGTCCTCTTAAATCGGTCTGTCTCTGGCACACGGTGGCTCTCTCCCCGCTCTCCTTCTCCCCTCTCCTCTCTCCCCTCTCTCCCCTCTCCTCCCTCTCCTCCCCTCTCCTCTCTCCTCTCTCCCCTCTCCTCTCCCCTCTCCTCTCCCCTCTCCTCTCCCCTCTCACCCCTCTCCTCCCCTCTCCTCCCCTCTCCTCTCTCCCCTCTTCCCCCTCTCACTCCTCTCCCACTCATCCGCTTCCGATTAACAACAGACGGTAGCCAGAAGTGTGTGTGTGTGTGTGTGTGTGTGTGTGTGTGTGTGTGTGTGTGTGTGTGTGTGTGTGTGTGTGTGTGTGTGTGTGTGTGTGTGTGTGTGTGTGTGTGTGTGTGTGTGTGTGTGTGTGTGTGTGTACACACGCGCACGCGCACGCGGGGATAAAGGGAACCATTAACTCAGTTACTGGGACTCGAAAATAGCAAAGGCTTCAACTGCTCGCTCTCTCTCTCGCTCTCGCTCTTGCCCACTCTCTCTCTCTCTCTCTCTCTCTCTCTCTTCCCCCACTCCCCTCCATCTTGCTTTCTCTCTCCCCCTCCCTCCCTCCCCGTTACTTCATTTACACTACATCCACCAGTGTGTGTGTGTGTGTGTGTTTTCCGTAACAGGATGTTACGGTAATTAGAAGCAGCTTCTGTCTGTGGGACGTAGAGACAGAGAGAGGACAGGGTGGTCGTCCACTGGACCAAACATTCCCACCCTCAGACGCTGAACATTCCCTTAAAGCACCATTCTGCAAACCAGTCTGGTCTCAGATCAGCGGGACGTCGGCAACACCGGGAGAACTCTGGTGCCTCGGCTCCCGAAGACAGACGCATGATTGTGATAGTTTACATTCGTAGCCAGTCTTACCCTATCGACCAAGCGACCGCTGCGGTGAAACTCAGTATTTTTTACAGAAGCAGTAAGCGAAGGTTACGGTAGCTTAACCATCCAGACTGGCACTGTCCTTTACAAAAGAGAAAAAACTAAAAGGGACTTAATGGAATTCATTAGCATATGCGAGACAGCGGAATCCATCATCGACCAATCACGTTGCTTGATTGGCCGTAGAGCGGCCTTATCTACTCCAGCCAATAAGAGTTGAGCAGTACCACATTCAGCGGTCCCTGCAGCCCACATTACTGCAGGACGGAGAATCAAACGGGCATCACAACCAAAGGCATCCTGGGCCGACATTAGCGTCTGGACACAAGAAGGGTCACAGACCCAGCTCGTGTGTGTGTGTGTGTGTGTGTGTGTGTGTGTGTGTGTGTGTGTGTGTGTGTGTGTGTGTGTGTGTGTGTGTGTGTGTGTGTGTGTGTGTGTGTGTGTGTGTGTGTGTGTGTGTGTGTGTGTGTGTGTGTGTGGCGCTCTTGGTGGACCATCTTTACATCTCCTCAGGAGTCTGATTCTTAATGTTATCGACCGCTGCTAAGGACCTCACGTGCTACTATCAGGGACGTCTCTGTCTGTATGGTTCTCTCGCTCTCGCTCTCTCGTGTGTGAACTCAGGAGGGAGTTGAAGAACCTCAGGCCACCAGAAGTCTGGACGCCCACGCAGCGTTTCTCTGAGGCTGTGAGGTGTTGGTGGAGGAGGGATGGGCAGAACAAGCTGTGATGAAGCCTCGACTCCCTCCCTCCTCCTCCTCCTCTGAGAGAGAAAGCAGCAGAGACGCAGAAGACGTAGAGGCCATGTCAGTGTGCAGTGGGAGGACCCTCTGCTGGTGCCTCGCTCTAGCCTCCGTCAGCCCCTCTGCTGGTGCCTCGCCCTGGGCCTCCGTCAGCCCCTCTGCTGGTGCCTTGCCCTAGCCTCCGTCAGCCCCTCTGCTGGTGCCTTGCCCTAGCC
This sequence comes from Gadus macrocephalus, assembly GCF_031168955.1. Classification (NCBI taxonomy): domain Eukaryota; kingdom Metazoa; phylum Chordata; class Actinopteri; order Gadiformes; family Gadidae; genus Gadus; species Gadus macrocephalus. The sequence continues at coordinate 457,213 of NC_082385.1, read as the reverse complement.
TCCGTCAGCCCCTCTGCTGGTGCCTCGCCCTGGGCCTCCGTCAGCCCCTCTGCTGGTGCCTTGCCCTAGCCTCCGTCAGCCCCTCTGCTGGTGCCTCGCCCTGGGCCTCCGTCAGCCCCTCTGCTGGTGCCTTGCCCTAGCCTCCGTCAGCCCCTCTGCTGGTGCCTCGCCCTGGGCCTCCGTCAGCCCCTCTGCTGGTGCCTTGCCCTAGCCTCCGTCAGCCCCTCTGCTGGTGCCTTGCCCTAGCCTCCGTCAGCCCCTCTGCTGGTGCCTCGCCCTGGGCCTCCGTCAGCCCCTCTGCTGGTGCCTTGCCCTAGCCTCCGTCAGCCCCTCTGCTGGTGCCTTGCCCTAGCCTCCGTCAGCCCCTCTGCTGGTGCCTTGCCCTGGGCCTCTGTCAGCCCCTCTGCTGGTGCCTTGCCCTAGCCTCCGTCAGCCCCTCTGCTGGTGCCTTGCCCTAGCCTCCGTCAGCCCCTCTGCTGGTGCCTCCTGGGGCTCAGCCCCTCTGCTGGTGCCTTGCCCTAGCCTCCGTCAGCCCCTCTGCTGGTTGCCTCCTGGGCCTCCGTCAGCCCCTCTGCTGGTTGCCTCCTGGGGCTCCGCCCACGCTGCCCTGAGGAGTGGGAAGGTGGGCCTCCGTCAGCCCCTCTGCTGGTTGCCTCCTGGGGCTCCGCCCACGCTGCCCTGAGGAGTGGGAAGGAGGATTTGAATCCCGCAAAAAGAAATCTGTTCCGACGGTTGATCGTGTTGTGATTTAGGATGATGCAAGACTGTTTCTTGTTTTCCTGTAATGTGTGTGTGTTGGGGGTGGGGGGGAGAGTACCTAGTTGGGAGACACTGTTTGACTAGTGTCAAACACTTCTTTGTTTGACTAGTGTCAAACAAAGAACACCTGTAGCTCTCCAGGACAACAAATCACTGCGACTTGAAATGCACACAAATATCTTCTCAATGTGTTATTTTCGCATCCAGTTCCCCCCCACCTCCACCTCCACCCCCACCCCCACCCACCCAGCTAGCAATTAGAACCAAGATGGCCGCCGGGCGACGCGGGCTGTAATTACCCTGCTCCCATTAAGCCAGTGTGTCTTCATTACTGCCTGCTCCTGGTACCGGCTCAGCACGCGTCCGCTGTGTGGGTCTGGGCTTCGTCCTCACAGATGATTCTCTTTACAGCCTCCATAAACACGTGTGTGTGTGTGTGTGTGTGTGTGTGTGTGTGTGTGTGTGTGTGTGTGTGTGTGTGTGTGTGTGTGTGTGTGTGTGTGTGTGTGTGTGTGTGTGTGTGTGTGTGTGTGTGTGTGTGTGTGTGACACGACTCTGTTTATATATATTGTACGTTGATCTGACACCGTGGGTGTTGGGAAGGTGACAGCAGGCTCACAGTGACAGGATGAATCCTACTGTTAGGAAGGTGACAGGATGAATCCTACTGTTAGGAAGGTGAGAGGATGAATCCTACTGTTAGGAAGGTGAGAGGATGAATCCTACTGTTAGGAAGGTGACAGGATGAAACCTACTGTTAGGAAGGTGACAGGATGAATCCTACTGTTAGGAAGGTGACAGGATGAATCCTACTGTGAGGAAGGTGACAGGATGAATCCTGTTAGGAAGGTGAAAGGATGAATCCTACTGTTAGGAAGGTGACAGGATGAATCTTACTGTTAGGAAGGTGACAGGATGAATCCTACTGTTAGGAAGGTGAGAGGATGAATCCTACTGTTAGGAAGGTGACAGGATGAATCCTACTGTTAGGAAGGTGACAGGATGAATCCTACTGTTAGGAAGGTGACAGGATGAATCCTACTGTGGGGAAGGTGGCAGGATGAATCCTACTGTTAGGAAGGTGACAGGATGAATCCTACTGTTAGGAAGGTGACAGGATGAATCCTACTGTGAGGAAGGTGACAGGATGAATCCTACTGTGAGGAAGGTGACAGGATGAATAACCCTTCCCTCCCTGGTTTCCCAGAGGCTTCGCCGGCTGTCCACCAAGTACCGTACGGAGAAGATCTACCCCACCAACGTAGGAGAGAAGGAGGAGAACGTCAAGAAGAACCGATACAAGGACATCCTGCCATGTAGGTCATTCACTCGTTCACAAGGACATACGGACATGTAGGTCATTCACTCGTTCACAATGACATACGGACATGTAGGTCATTCACTCGTTCACAAGGACATACGGACATGTAGGTCATTCACTCGTTCACAAGGACATACGGACATGTAGGTCATTCACTCGTTCACAAGGACATACGGACATGTAGGTCATTCACTCGTTCACAAGGACATCCATCCATGTAGGTCATTCCCTCATTCACAATGACATCCGAGCATGTAGGTCAAATCACTCATTCACAAGGACATCCTGCCCAGTAGGTCAAATCACTCGCTCACTCATTACTCTTTTACTCACACAAACATACGGCACGGTAGCTTCTCGTTCTCTGACTCATTCACAAACATATACTGACTTGGAGGTCCGGTCAATCACTCATTCACAGAGACATCCTGCCCCGGTTTTTGCTTACTCACTCACTCATTTGCATGCAGATGCACCCACACCCACTCACAGGGTCTCTCTCTCATTCTCTCCGTGTGATAATCTCTCTCTGCCATCAACCCTGCGTCTGTCCCGCTGCCTCCTGTTGAATGAGCCTCGCATAAAGCCGAGGAATGCCATCCATCTGCGCCAGATGTTCATACCGCCACACACACAAATAATCTTTGTGTGTTCCATTAAACTCTATGAACCCACACCCCCCCCCCCCCCCCACGATCCAACCTCATCTAACCAATCACTCACACCCCCCCCCCCCCCCCACGATCCAACCTCATCTAACCAATCACTCACCCCCCCCCCCCCCCCCCACGATCCAACCTCATCTAACCAATCACTCACCCCCCCCCCCCCCCCACGATCCAACCTCATCTAACCAATCACCCCCCCCCCCCCCCACGATCCAACCTCATCTAACCAATCACTCACCCCCCCCCCCCCCCCACGATCCAACCTCATCTAACCAATCACCCCCCCCCCCCCCACGATCCAACCTCATCTAACCAATCACCCCCCCCCCCCCCCCCCCCCCAAGATCCATCCTCATCTAACCAATCACTCCCCCCCCCCCCACGATCCAACCTCATCTAACCAATCACCCCCCCCCCCCCCCCCCCCCCCCCGATCCATCCTCATCTAACCAATCACTCACCCCCCCCCCCCCCCCCCCGATCCATCCTCATCTAACCAATCACCCCCCCCCCCCCCCCCCCGATCCATCCTCATCTAACCAATCCCCCCCCCCCCGTGTGTACAAACTGTATAAATACCGTAGCAACTAGAGCTGCAATAGTAACAGACACTGATGACGACATGATCAAACTAATGAGTACATTAAAGTATTGTGTGTAATGTGTTAATAAAAAAAACTTGATCTCAATATTCTGTCCACTCCAGTTGGTTTATTATTTTCATTCCCCCCCCACTTCTCTTCCAGTTGATCACACCAGGGTGAAGGTGACGTTAAAAACAACCAATCAGGACACAGATTACATCAATGCCAACTTTATTAAGGTAAAAGCTGTTGGCTGACAGGTCCATCCTGATGCATGGTTTAGTTCTCATTGTTCGACGACAGGCATGCAGCTGGAGACGTATAATTATTATGTACATTTCAACAATTTCATTGTCTTGCATGACTTCATCATAATCTTACACAGCGAAAATATTAACTGCAATGTTTTCAGTATTAATTAATTTAGCACATAATACAACACTTAATTTGGCAATTTTCAAGTTTAAGTAGAAGTATTATTATATTCAATGTTCATCCCTCCTCCTCCACCTCCACCTCCTCCTCCTCCTCCTCCCTCTTCCTCCTCCTCCTCCTCTTCCTCTTCCTCTTCCTCTTCCTCCTCCTCCTCTCAGGGTATGGATGGGCCTGAGGCCTACATCGCCACACAGGGACCCCTCCCCAACACGGTCATGGACTTCTGGAGGATGAACTGGGAGTACAACGTCGCGGTGAGGGGGGGGCCGATGGGGTTTGAAGGGTTTATGCTTCTCTAGTAGACGGGGGAGCCCCCCCGCCCGTCCCGCCGGCGGTCCGAGTCCGCCCTGCAGCAGGTCTGGAGGAGAGCAGCACGTTTCTTTCCGCTTCCGATACGTTTTTGCGGGAGCCAATCACCAAGCTGGCTACCCTCCTTGGCGCGCTATTGGCTGGTTTAACACGTTGAAGACAGGGAAGCGACGGCAAGCAGCCAATCGCGTACAGAGTCAGTTGAACGAGGCCCGTTGATCTCTGGTGCTGAAGGAAACAGCCAGGGTACTTTTCTTGTGGATTTAGCGGTGATTTATGAATCCCTTTGAGGCTGGTTAAACTGTTTGAGAAGGGCTATGTAAGTAAACGGATGTATGAATAATGGATGATTATCATTATTTATGGTTTGATTTATTGATTATTATTACTTATTGATGATGTGGATGCGGTGGTCATGCAAGGTCGTTTCTCTGATGGATGTGGTTTAATTTGTGCTGTAATTTATGCATTAATTATCCTTCTGCGTTTGTTTGTTTCCTCAGGTTATTGTGATGGCATGCAGAGAGTTTGAGATGGGCAGGGTAAGGCCGTGCCTTTAAATGCTGTGTGTGTGTGTGCGTGTGCGTGCGTGTGTGCTCGTGTAATATAATGCATGTTGTTGAAAGCATTTGCCAAAGCCATTGATCAGTGTTCATTGATTTCCTGCTCCGAGCTCTGTGTCCTCATTGCTCTAAACAGTTAAAGACCAACCCATTTATTCAGAGTTGTTTGTGTCACTCAAGTGATGTGAGCGCTTTGCGTGTTGTGATGGAAGATGGGAGGTGATTCAGTGTGCATTCTATGTTTTGGTGTTTTACTGCGGGCCAGATTGTAACACCTTTTTCTCCCTTCTTCCTGCGCAGAAAAAGTGTGAACGGTATTTTCCGATGCTGGGGGAGGAGCCGATGTGTTTTCGGGCCCTTCAGAATCTCGTGTGTAAGTAGAGTTTGTGTGTGTGTGTGTGTGTGTGTGTGTGTGTGTGTGTGGTGTGTGTTACTCATCTAGCGCATTTCTTGAGTCTCACTACTTCATAAGTTTGCCTGTAATTCTTTTTTTTTAATTGTTATATGATGTTCCTTGAAGTTCGTTGCAGATGAAACAAAGACATCAATTTAAAAACATAGTAATATTCACTGACTCACTCATTCGCTCTCTGCCTCTCTGTCTCTGTCTCTCTGTCTCTCTGTCTCTCTGTCTCTCTCTCTCTCTATCTGTCTCTGTGTCTGTCTCTGTCTCTCTCTCTCTCTCTCTCTCTCTCTCTCTCTCCTCTCTCTCTCTCTCTCTCTCTCTCTCTCTCTCTCTGTCCTTCTCTCTCTGTCCTTCTCTCTCTGTCCTTCTCTCTGTCTCTGTCCTCTCTCTCTCTCTCTCTGTCTTCTCTCTCTGTCCTCTCTCTCTCTCTCTCTCTCTCTGTCCTTCTCTCTCTCTCTCTCTCTCTCTCTCTCTCTCTGTCCTTCTCCTCTCTCTGTCCCCTTCCTCTCTCTCTGTCCCTCTCTCCTGTCCTTCTCTCTCTGTCTCTGTCTCTCTCTCTCTGTCTCTCTCTGTCTCTCTGTCTCTCTCTGTCTCTCTCTCTCTCTCTGTCTCTCTCTCTGTCTCTGTCTCTGTCTCTCTCTCTGTCTCTGTCTCTGTCTCTGTCTCTCTCGCTCTGTGTGTGTGTCTTTCTTTCTCTTTCTCTCTCAGGAATCAGAACAGACCAGAACAGACTACTTCATCAGGACCCTGCTGGTGGAGCATGAAGAGGTAACTCTACTCTAGCTCTGCTGTACTGGTGTACCAGTAAAGCTCTGGTGTACCAGTACAGCCCTGTGTACTGGTGTTCTCTAAACCCCCAACCCCTCGTTCCCCTCAGTACAGTGCGCCCCGTTCCTCCCCCGTTCCTCCCCCGTTCCTCCCCCGTTCCTCCCCCGTTCCTCCCCCGTTCCTCCCCCCACTCTACCCAAGACGTGACTGCTGTCAGATCATCCGTGCAGTGCTCCGGTTCACGCCCCCCCATTAAGCCCCTCCCCCTCCTGGACTGATCTACTTCCTGTTATAGCGGCCGTAGTTCTGCATTGGCACTCAGATGAGCGGATGAATAGGTGAACGTGTGGTTTCACGGAGGGGCATGTTTCTATTGTGGGCAGGTGCAGTTTAGGGGAGGTTCAACTGTTGTAAATACTCGTTACATAATACCATATCAAATGCTGGAGCAATATATATTTTTTAATATCAATCAAAGTCACAGTAAAACATTTAAAAGCATCCAATTAAGAGGAAGAAAGTGTGTTTTTAAGTAGCCTATCCCGTGTGGTCTGCCCCCCCAGGAGTCGCGGAGGCTGACCCAGTTCCACTACATGAACTGGCCCGACCACGACGTGCCCTCGTCCTTCGACTCCATCCTGGACATGATCGCCCTGATGAGGGAGTACCAGGACACGGACGACGTACCCCTGTGCATACACTGCAGGTAGACACACACACATATACACACACTCACACACACACACACACAGGGTTCTAGAGCTCTTTCAGTGAAGGTAAAGTATGTCTGACTGTGGGTTTCGAACCCAGAACCTCGGCTGTGACTCAGTCACACCAACCACTAGTCTATCCTCCACCGTACCAGGTTAGGCTAGAAGGTTTACCCCCAACACACACACTGGGACGGGGGGAGCTGGAGCCTTACGCAGTGGCCTGAAGGTACATGAAGGTGCTCTCCCCCAGATCCACCAGCTCGTCCAGAGGGCGCCCCTGAACAGGATGTGGACTGGTTCTCATAACAGGATGACGGCGCGGGTTGATGTGTAACTCAGAGCTCTGAATCAGTGAGACGCGTCTGGGCCTGACGTGAGGCGCTGCAGGAACTAACCAACAGCTGAGGACGCACGTCTGCCTCCCACTCAGCCAGCGCCGTGCGGGCCGGCGGGCAGCGGGTCTGGGGGATGGCAGGCTCGGTTAACATCGGTCCTTCAGGTGACAGGTGACAGGTGACAGGTCCTTCAGGTGACAGGTCCTTCAGGTGACAGGTCCTTCAGGTGACAGGTGACAGGTGACAGGTCCTTCAGGGACAGGTGACAGGTCCTTCAGGTGACAGGTCCTTCAGGTGACAGGTCCTTCAGGTGACAGGTCCTACAGGTGACAGGTCCTTCAGGTGACAGGTGATAGGTGACAGGTCCTTCAGGTGACAGGTGACAGGTCCTTCAGGTGACAGGTGACAGGTCCTTCAGGTGACAGGTCCTACAGGTGACAGGTCC
>NC_082385.1:429907-444907 GCF_031168955.1 Gadus macrocephalus | reverse complement strand
GAAGGTGAATATTCTGGCTGCGGCCGGGGTTTCGGAGAAGCCAGTATCTCATCATGTCGCCTTGGTCTCACACACATCGTGGTCACTTAGTGATTCATAGTGCATCCATTTTCGGATGCGTCTGCAGGTGTCCCTAAGAGAAGATTAAAGATGTTCTAAAACATCAAACCACGCAGTATTATACTGCCTGCAGTACCGTTCCCTCCCTGCGACACTGCCTGAGGTGGCAGAAGCCTCTTCCTCCCGGATGCCTCAGACTCATTCAGATCACTCATTACAGCCCCCCCCCCCCCCCCCTCTAACCTGCAGAGGGCTGCCCTCAGCCCCCCCCCCCCCCCCCCTCTCTAACCTGCAGAGGGCTGCCCTCAGCCCCCCCCCCCCCCTCTCTAACCTGCAGAGGGCTGCCCTCAGCCCCCCCCCCCCCCTCTCTAACCTGCAGAGGGCTGCCCTCAGCCCCCCCCCCCCCCCCCCCTCTAACCTGCAGAGGGCTGCCCTCAGCCCCCCCCCCCCCCCCCCCCTCTCTCTAACCTGCAGAGGGCTGCCCTCAGCCCCCCCCCCCCCCCCCCCCCTCTCTCTAACCTGCAGAGGGCTGCCCTCAGCCCCCCCCCCCCCCCCCCCTCTAACCTGCAGAGGGCTGCCCTCAGCCCCCCCCCCCCCCCCCCCCTCTCTCTAACCTGCAGAGGGCTGCCCTCAGCCCCCCCCCCCCCCCCCCCTCTCTCTAACCTGCAGAGGGCTGCCCTCAGCCCCCCCCCCCCCCCCTCTCTAACCTGCAGAGGGCTGCCCTCAGCCCCCCCCCCCCCCCCCCCCCCCCCTCTCTCTAACCTGCAGAGGGCTGCCCTCAGCCCCCCCCCCCCCCCACCCCCCCCCCCCCTCTCTCTAACCTGCAGAGGGCTGCCCTCAGCCCCCCCCCCCCCTCTCTAACCTGCAGAGGGCTGCCCTCAGCCCCCCCCCCCCCCCCCCTCTCTAACCTGCAGAGGGCTGCCCTCAGCCCACCGTCTGTTTGTTTCCATATCCGGTTAACGGTGATTCGTTCATGAGAGCCAATGGGCTTCCATCAGGCAGGGAGGGAGGAGGGGAGAGGGAGGGGGAGAGAGGGAGGGGGAGAGAAAGGGAGAGAGAGTGAGAGAGAGTGAGAGAGGGGGACTGAGTTAGTTTAACTCTCAAAGAAGGGGGTAGACATATTTCCAGAGGTGTGGGTGGGGGGATTTTAAATTGTTCAGCTTGTATACCGATCCGGCCTTCCTCGCTCTCTGTCACACACGTCTCTCTCCTCCCCCCCCCCCCCCCCCCCCTCCCTCCCTCCCTCCCTCCCCCCCCCCCCCCCCCCTCCCCCCGTTTCCTCGGCCGCCCCTGGTATCCGCTGTGTCTCCACAGATAGTGTCATGGCCTAGTTTAAGCACCCAGCGCTCCAGTGACAGAGGGGCTATTTTTACTGCCTGCGTTCCCTGGGAACCCCCCCCCCCCCTGATGACAGCAGGGGGGGGGTGGGGTTCTGTGTATGAGACCACAGGAACAGCCATGATGCTGGCCTCAAGGTCACTCACTCACACACACGTGTACATGTTAACATACACACACACGTGCATGTACACAGATACACACATAGACACACACAGACACACACGTGTACACATACACGGACGCACACAAGTACATGTACACACACACACGCAGACAGAGCCCCCGTGCGTGGAGGTGTGCGTCCCCCACCTTCTTGGCCTGTGGCCCCCCCTGGAGGGACTCCCTCAGCAGCGGCCCAGAGAACCCCGGGCCGGCCCTGGGGTTCATCAACGGCCCCCCGCTCTCCTAGAGGCTCCGCCCATCGAGTCACAGGAAGTACCTCTTAGTCGCACAACGCTCGTTTGGAGACGTCCCGCTGTGAGCAGCTCTCCTCTGTATGGCGTCTGCATTCAGACGTTAAGGTGTGCTGTTATGATTGGAGCCGTGCGTCGGACGTCCTGGTTCAGCTCTGGGCCAGTGACGGTCTCTCCCAGGTGTTCAGCTCTGGGCCAGCGACGGTCTCTCCCAGGTGTTCAGCTCTGGGCCAGCGACGGTCTCTCCCAGGTGTTCAGCTCTGGGCCAGCGACGGTCTCTCCCAGGTGTTCAGCTCTGTGCCGGCGACGGTCTCTCCCAGGTGTTCAGCTCTGTGCCGGCGACGGTCTCTCCCAGGTGTTCAGCTCTGGGCCAGTGACGGTCTCTCCCAGGTGTTCAGCTCTGTGCAGGCGACGGTCTCTCCCAGGTGTTCAGCTCTGTGCCGGCGACGGTCTCTCCCAGGTGTTCAGCTCTGTGCCGGCGACGGTCTCTCCCAGGTGTTCAGCTCTGTGCCGGCGACGGTCTCTCCCAGGTGTTCAGCTCTGGGCCAGCGACGGTCTCTCCCAGGTGTTCAGCTCTGGGCCAGCGACGGTCTCTCCCAGGTGTTCAGCTCTGTGCAGGCGACGGTCTCTCCCAGGTGTTCAGCTCTGTGCAGGCGACGGTCTCTCCCAGGTGTTCAGCTCTGTGCACGCGACGGTCTCTCCCAGGTGTTCAGCTCTGTGCCAGCGACGGTCTCTCCCAGGTGTTCAGCTCTGTGCCGGCGACGGTCTCTCCCAGGTGTTCAGCTCTGGGCCACCGACGGTCTCTCCCAGGTGTTCAGCTCTGGGCCAGTGACGGTCTCTCCCAGGTGTTCAGCTCTGTGCAGGCGACGGTCTCTCCCAGGTGTTCAGCTCTGGGCCACCGACGGTCTCTCCCAGGTGTTCAGCTCTGGGCCAGAGACGGTCTCTCCCAGGTGTTCAGCTCTGGGCCAGTGACGGTCTCTCCCAGGTGTTCAGCTCTGTGCACGCGACGGTCTCTCCCAGGTGTTCAGCTCTGTGCAGGCGACGGTCTCTCCCAGGTGTTCAGCTCTGTGCCGGCGACGGTCTCTCTCAGGTGTTCAGCTCTGGGCCAGCGACGGTCTCTCCCAGGTGTTCAGCTCTGGGCCAGCGACAGTCTCTCTCAGGTGTTCAGCTCTGGGCCAGAGACGGTCTCTCCCAGGTGGCTGGCAGATGCATGCTCACCTCATCCTGTACTGTTGTAAAGGTTCAGTGACGCTGAGACCGAAGTATCCGATACGAACACTCTTGGGGTTGAGATATTTAGCTTTAAGGGATGGGATACTTACCCACCCAAACTCAAAGCTGACCTAAGAGTTCTGCGCTGCCTACCTGGTCCACTATATATCACCTATTCAAATGCAGTATTTACCCTTACACTCACACGGGGAGAAACAGAGAGGTGTTTGATATCTATTTAAAGTGTACAGCCTTTATATTATACTATCCACCTCTAGATAGATCCTTGTGGATCATTGGGTTAAAGCCAAGGACCGCGGCGTCTGGCTGTGCGGCGGAGTTAGCCACACCTAGCTAGCAAGGCTGTTTGGGGAGGCTAGCCGCGGCTACTCAGGTCGGCTATAATTAGCTCTGCATCATTAAAGCTAACAACAAACTTGGATGAAAAGCTCCCACGGCTTATCTTAGGAATTCACGTTCAAAGAGGCCTGCGATTGGTCCCGGGTTTAAACGTGTTATGTTAAAATGCGGGCCGGGGTATTTTAGAATGAAGCGCGACGTGCCATTCAAATAAATGTACACCATTTTCTATTGGACGTGCATCGACCAATCAACGGCTTCACACATGACCCACAGCGTTAACCTATGTTACGCTGGTCGCTATGGAGACGGTGCAGCCGCGTGGCTCAGCTGTCAACACAGTAAACAAAGCAGGTCAGCGTGGGGCGGGCCGACTGTTGACGCCAGCACATGTGTGTCAACGACATAAAGCACACAATGCCTCTGGCTATTCTTAGTAACTGTTTGTGCGTGTGTGTGTGTGTGTGTGTGTGTGTGTGTGTGTGTGTGTGTGTGTGTGTGTGTCCCAGGACAATGGGATCATCACTTTTCCACCCCTAACCTGGTAACGCATTTCTCGCCTGTTATCTTTGGCAGCGCAGCAGAGTTTACACACGCGCTCTTCTCTGTCTGCACTAAGGTATTCTCGGCGGCTGCTGGATGTTTAGAGGGCTCACACGCCCGTGTGTGTGTGTCGGAGGGCATGCCTGTTATGCAGGCCGTGTGTCCGAGGTAAACGTCAACAAGGCCTTCCCCCTCGGAGGCGACGGCAGTGCAGGGTACCCCCTCTGCTCGGTTCAGGGGCGCAGTTAGCTTAGTTAGCCTAGCGCACTGGTTCCCCACCTTCGACCTTAGGTGAACCCCCACATTGTCGTCAAGACCTTTCATGGACCAGCTCAAATGCAGATGGTACAAATATTAACCTGCAGTACCCTCGCGTACCACTAGTCACCGCAGGTTGAAACTGAGACTGGCACAGTGCACGGCAGCGGTACGTTGGCCTGCGCTGCAGTGCACGTACGGCGCCCTGTTCTCGATGAGACACCGGGTCTCTGCCCGGTCGTCGTGTGTTTCTGTTGGCAGACCGACGGCGGCTGAAGACGACATCATGACGACGTGGAGCTCAGCGTCTGTGTGTGTGTGCGCTCCACTGCGGATGTGGTGTATAACTTTTGTTGTGTATGTCTGCCTGCCACTGATGTGGGGTACAGAGTGTGCTCTTTGTAGTTCTGAGAAGTGTCTCTCTCAAAGGAGAATCCCCACGGGAGGAGATGCTCTCTCGTATTTGCATGTCTCGCTGTCTCTGTTGCTCTCTCTCTCTCTCTATCTGTCTCTCTCTCTCTGTCGATCTCTCTCTGTCTGTCTCTCTGTCTCTCTTTCTGTCTCTCTCTCTCTGTCTGTCTCTCTCTGTCAATCTCTTTTCTGTCTCTCTGTCTCTGTCTCTGTTACGCTCTCGCTCTCTCTCTGTCTCTGTCTCTCTCTCTCTCTCTCTCTCTCTCTCTCTCTCTCTCTCTCTCTCTCTGTCTCGGTCTCGGTCTCTCTCGCTCTCTCTCTGTCTCGGTCTCTCTCGCTCTCTATCCGTCTCTCTCTGTCGGTCTTTCGAACGTATGCACGCACAGTCTTGCCTCAGTGATGCGCTCCCCATTTGGTCCTACACTCATGTCCTCCTCTAAGGCGTGAGTGTGTCTCCGCGTGCGGTGGGCAGCTGAGATGGGAAACGTAGTTTGACAGAAGTGACGATAGAGGAACAGCCTTATTGTGAGAGGAGAGGAGAAGGGTGCAGATGATCCACGCTCTCTGTGGAGGCTGGACGAGGGCGTCTCAGCACGCGTGGAGCTGGGAAGTGTGAAAGGGGAAAGTAGAAGCTGCTGCTCCCTGTGAAGCGTTCCTGCTCCTGGGGACAGATTGGGGCTGTGATATCCTGTCGAGGAGTCTCACCTGTCTGGGGTTGTGTTAACGATCTGTTAGGTTCCACGCACTCTGTCAGCACTTTCCTGTCTGCTTTAATTCCAACGGTGGCTGTGATAATAGCAGGCCCAGCTAGGCCGCTGTCGTCACCCAGCAGTCAGCGTTGGCTGCTGGGCCAGGCTGCGTTTAGCATATGGACATAAAAGATCGAATAATAGGGCGACGTGTTCAGGAAAGAGGGAAGAAAAGAACAGAAGGAAGGAAAGACAATAGTTTGGCTAGACGCTGTCAGGAAGCAGATTGAGGAACTCACGGAGGAAGGAACAGGATTGGCTGACAATGCTGCAGAGATGCATTATGGGATGTTGGCCCCAACGCTATTTATTGTTGTTTTTTAACACTGCGTCAGGTCAGAGGAACAAACCCAAGTGATATAATTTTGACACTGGTTAACCATGCATCGGGAGGCTCAGACGTGCTAGAGCTACTGTTCACTGTGATGTCTGCCCTCTGGTGGTGAAGAGCCATCATTACAGTCGTCTTGGACCTTTTCCTTAGGCTCCTATATTAGATGTATTTTATATATGTGTGCAGTATCTGAGGTTTGCACTTCAATTCACTTCTGTAAAGTTTCAGCCCCTAGTCCCTTGGTTTCATCAGTTGTTTTAAACATCTCTATATTTATTCAGGGCTGCATGATGGCAGCACGATGTGATGAACCCTCCGTGGCTCTTCCACTTCTCTCTCCCTCTATCCGTCTTCAGATGCCACTTCCCAACCCCCCCGGTCTCAAGCCCCTCCCGCTGCTGTCTTCGTCTTAATGAGGCCCTCTATGTGTTCTTTGTTCTCATTTATTTTGAGAAGTTCTTTCATTCATTATGGGGTGTATAAATAATGCATGTCTTGTAAGTTATAAAGAAGATGAATTTGTTTTTACCCCCAAAATATCTATTGTTTTGAACAGACGCCTTTGCAGTCTTCACATCGGCTTCATTAGTGCTGGGTACGAATTCTAACGACTACATCTCTCTCTTCCTCTGTTCTCTCTCTCTCTTCCTCTGTTCTCTCTCTCTCACTCTCTCTCTTCCTCTGTTCTCTCTCTCTCTCTCTCTCTCTCTCTCTCTCTCTCACTCTCTCTCTCTCTCTCTCTCTCTTCCTCTGTTCTCTCTCTCTCTCTCTCTCTCTTCCTCCCATTATCCCTTTCTCAATCTCTCTCTCGCCCTCTGTTCTCTTTTTTGTCTCTCTCCCTCTTGTTATCCCTTTCTCTCTCTCTCTCTCTCTCTCTCCCCCCCCCCCCCCCTCAGCTCCCAGGTGGAAGGGGGGGGGGGAGATGTGAAGGAGGAGATCCTGCAGCCCCCTGAGCCCCGGCCGGTGCCCCCCATCCTCACGCCGTCCCCCCCCTCGGCCTTCCCCACGGTGACCAACGTGCGGCAGGACAACGACCGCTACCATCCCAAGCCCGTCCTGCACGTCCTGGCCAGCGCTCAGCACAACATGGCCAAGGTCCGTACAGACACCACCCTAACGCTCTAATAACACCGTGAAAATCGACAAGATACACGATATAGTATAACCAAACGTCCCACCAATATTTATACCACTTGCTTACTCTCTATTGCCGCTTTTCCACCGCACATGTAGCTCGACTCGACACGACTCGACACGACACGACTCGACACGGTAGCAGCACGGGTGCTTTTCCACCGCAAATAGTACCTCCTGGACGTGGGCGGGGTCGGCTGCGCGAAAGGGCCGTGACGTATTTGTGTACGCGACGCAAACAACACATACGCAACCCACACATGGACAGAACCCACATAACAACAATGGAGGACATCGATCGCATTACTATTATTAGCTGGCATGTTGAAGAAGTTGGAGAAGTGGAACATGTTGGCTGCGGCGCTGCTATGGATGTTACCAGCATGGTTGCCATGTCGCTCTCGTGACTTCGTCACACTCTCTGGCCAATCAGTCGCCGGCCGTCTGCCGACGTCACCTTTTAGCATCGGCTCAGCTCGCTTGGAACCTAGAGCGAGTAGGTACTAGAAAAAGCAGCCACTTCAGGTACCAGATACCATGGTACCGCGGTGGAAACGCAAAAAATGCGAGCTGAGTCGAGTCATGTCGAGTCGTGTCGAGCTGGTACCATGCAGTGGAAAAGCGGCATAAATGTCATTCATGGTTTTATATTTATAATTTTTTTTTTTACTTTACATTTAATTCTTCATTATTCAGGCATTACAGAACTTTCATGGTCATAAATAAAAAATACGAACTGCAATTTAATTTCTTTGTTTGTTCTTGAATTGACATAGAATGGAGCAAAGACTCCTGGGATTGGGAAATGCGTTTATCCAATAGCAGATCGAGGTCAAGTCTATTTTCGGAAATGTAGGGGGATATATGAGTGGCCCCACGTCGAATGGTATGGCCCAAGATACGTCAGACAGAGAAAGCGCGCAATTTCGACGGTACAACCTTGTCATTTGTTTACCCAGGTGCCATGGCAACACCATTGCTACCTCTCATTGGCTGAATCTTTGAGAACGTTGTAGACTCAATCGATATAAGGTTGCGGGGAGACAAAGCTCTGTTCGTTTGTATATTTTATTTACGTGACCATATTTTTGTTTAATGTTAAAAAATAATCAAAGAACCAGTTCTTCTTGTTTTGGGGAACCAGTTCTTGTCGTTCACGTTCGGGATTCGTTCGTTGTGAACGAATCGGTCGTGACCGACTCATACCTAGGGTGAACCCAACGCGGCCGGGGTGAGCCTAACGCGGTCGGGGTGCACCCAACGCGGTCGGGGTGCACCCAACGCGGTCGGGGTGAACCCAACGCGGTCGGGGTGCACCCAACGCGGTCGGGGTGCACCCAACGCGGTCGGGGTGAGCCCAACGCGGTCGGGGTGAGCCCAACGCGGTCGGGGGGTGAGCCCAACGCGGTCGGGGTGAGCCCAACGCGGTCGGGGTGAACCCAACGCGGTCGGGGTGAACCCAACGCGGTCGGGGTGCGCCCAACGCGGCCGGGGTGAACCCAACGCGGTCGGGGGGTGTACCCAACGCGGTCGGGGTGCACCCAACGCGGTCGGGGGGGTGCACCCAACGCGGTCGGGGTGAACCCAACGCGGTCGGGGGGTGCACCCAACGCGGTCGGGGGGTGCACCCAACGCGGTCGGGGGGTGCACCCAACGCGGTCGGGGGGTGCACCCAACGCGGTCGGGGGGTGTACCCAACGCGGTCGGGGGGTGCACCCAACGCGGTCGGGGTGAACCTAACGCGGTTGTCTTCCGGGTTCTCCCCACAGAACCAAGTCGACGCCCACTCGGCGAGCCGGCCCCCGGACCAGAAGGACCGCCCCAACGCCGACCTCAACGAGAACTACAGCAGCAAGTCGTCATCGGCGGCGGTGGCGGCGGCGGGCGGGACCCCGACGCCCTCCTCCTCGTCCTCCTCGCCCCTCTCCCCCCCCGCCGCCGAGGGCTCCGGCGTGCCGCGCGTCGAGCGCAAGCTGAGCATCGAGATCAAGAAGGTCCCGCTGCAGGAGGGCCCGCGCAGCTTTGACCCGTCGGCCGCCGCCGCCGCCGCCGCCGCGGGCGGGACAGCCGTCACCGCCGGCGCCAACACCAACAGCTCCATCCTCCAACGCACCCACGCCTTCAAGAGCCGCGGCAGCCAGCCGCTGCTCACCTCCTCCTCCTCCCTCTCGGAGGACTCCGGCGCCGAGGGGGGCGGAGCTGGAGGAGGAGGAGGCGGAGCTGGAGGAGGGGGAGGAGGGGGGGGCAGCAGGGGCCTCCCGACCAGACCCAATCACCTCCCTCTGGCGGGCGGGGAGAAGGAGGAGGCGCGGGGAGGGGGGGCGGAGTCCAAGCTGGGCCACGCCCCCTGGAGCAGCAGCCCCGAGAAGCACCTCCCCAAGAGCGCCACCTCCACCTCCTCTTCCTCCTCCTCCTCGGAGCGGCCCGCCCCCTCCTCCTCTTCCTCCTCCTCCTCGGAGCGGCCCGCCCCCTCCTCCTCCTCCTCCTCCTCCACCACCCCGGTCAGGACAGCGCTGTGCTTCACCAACCCGCTGCACTCGGACAACTCGGACGAGGACGGCGACGGGGAGATGGGCGGGGCCAGGGAGACGGGCCCCCACCCGCGGTCCAGCATCTCCACGGCGACGGCCACGGTGACGGCCGCCCCGCATCACACGGACCAGCCGCCCGCCAGGAAGGTGCTGCCGCTGTCCATCGCTGGGCAGCTCAGCCCCGCCCCCACCAGCACCGCCGCAAGTAGGTCCACCCCCCACCCCGACCCCGACCCCGACCCTGACCCCGACCCTGACCCTGACCCCGACCCTGACCCTGACCCCCACCCCGACCCCGACCCCCACCCCCACCCTGACCCCCACCCCGACCCTGACCCTGACCCCGACCCCACCACCCCACCCCGACCCCGACCCTGACCCCCACCCCGACCCTGACCCCCACCCCGACCCCGACCCTGACCCCGACCCCGACCCTGACCCTGACCCTGACCCCGACCCCGACCCTGACCCTGACCCCCACCCTGACCCCGACCCCGACCCCCACCCCCCACCCCCCCACCCCGACCCCGACCCCGACCCCGACCCCGACCCCCACCCCCACCCCGACCCCGACCCCGACCCTGACCCCCACCCCGACCCTGACCCCCACCCCGACCCCGACCCCGACCCCGACCCCCCACCCCCGACCCCGACCCCGACCCCCACCCCCACCCCCACCCTGACCCTGACCCCGACCCCGACCCCGACCCTGACCCCCACCCCCACCCTGACCCTGACCCTGACCCCGACCCCGACCCCCACCCCCACCCCCACCCCGACCCCGACCCCCACCCCGACCCCGACCCCGACCCCGACCCCGACCCCCACCCCCACCCCCACCCCCACCCCGACCCCGACCCCCACCCCCACCCCGACCCCGACCCTGACCCCCACCCCGACCCCGACCCCGACCCCGACCCCGACCCTGACCCTGACCCCGACCCCGACCCTGACCCCGACCCTGACCCCGACCCTGACCCCGACCCTGACCCTGACCCTGACCCCGACCCCGACCCTGACCCCCACCCCGACCCCGACCCTGACCCCAGCCAACAGCTCGGCTTGTTTTAAAGGGGACTTATTATACCACCAGGTGTGAGTGTGATTAGCCTTACAAGCCGTTTCGAAAATCTGCCGCATATGACATCACTAGTGGGCGTGTCCATCTAGATCTGTGCTGGATAGATGAGCAATGTTTACTTCAGTCCACTGTGTAGGCTGTTAGACTGCTCTATCCAGCACAGATCTAGGTGGACACGCCCACTAGTGATGTCATATGCGGCAGATTTTCGAAACGGCTTGTAAGGCTAATCACACTCACACCTGGTTGTATAATATGTCCCCTTTAACTTAACCAACAGCTCTTTACAGGCATTGTTTAGTGATTAAAAGAAGCAGATTTGCAGCATAGTTTTAATGGCTGCTAGTGAAATGGTTTATTGATTATTTATCAATAAGCCGACAGCCTTTTATTCAGTGTACTGGTGGAATAACATGATCCATAATCGATGAGGTCAGCTCTACTCACCTAGACCGTCAGAGAGAGACACACACACACACACACACACACACACACACACACACACACAGACACACAGACACACAGACACACACACAGACAAAGTGCAGAACCACATCGTCGGCTGACAGTTTGAAGGCGTTCTTCTTCCTGCAGTGAAAACTCACACAAACGCATGAGATTATGTAGGGATTTGTTCTGAGTAATAATTCTTTCTTTATTCTATAACTATAATAACTTATTATTTCTTTATACTTTTTGCTAGAATAATCGTAAATTATTTTAATATTTGAAATTGTGATATCAAGCTGCATGGGGTGAGACAGGTTCTGCTGATCTAATGTAAGCCGTATCGCCAATGGTTTTAGTTTGTGTGCAAAGCTGCAAAAACCACTGGCAAACATCTGCCAAAACAACTGCTGAAGTCTGTCTGTCTGTCTGTCTGTCTGTCTGTCTGTCTGTCTGTCTGTCTGTCTGTCTGTCTCTGTGTCTATCAGGCTCTGTCAGTCTCCCTTGCTAAGTTTGTCAAATCTTTTTTATCAAAGCAAATGAAGAATGTAAAAAATACATCCAGTGCTTTCTTCCTAATTTGCCTGTATTTCTCTGTGTGGGAATTTGTGTGTTTGTGTGTATTTGTGTTTATGTGTGTTAATGTATTTTTGTGTGATCGTCTGTGTGTGTTTGTTTGTCCCCATTTGCATTTCTCTCTTTGTGTGTGTGTCTGTGTGTGTGCGTGCGCATGTCGTTTGGTGAAGGAACAAAACTGCATGATGACACTGGCCTGTGCCAATGCGCTGGTTATTGTTGTGCACGGCAATGTGCACGGTGGTTCCACGAGGTAATCGAGACTATTAACGATGCTGTGTGTGTGTGTGTGTGTGTGTGTGTGTGTGTGTGTGTGTGTGTGTGTGTGTGTGTGTGTGTGTGTGTGTCAAGCATTTTCCCATCGCCGTGGTGACGCATGGCAACAACACAGGCTTCTGATCTATAGCTGGTGTGGACAAGGCCCCCCCTCACGTCACTATAGATCTCTGAATCACAGGCGACCCTGAGATTCAGATCTGTCCTCTGCTCGGGTCGTGGACCCCATGGGGCTGGAATGAGACTGAGTTGGAATGGAGCTGAATTAGGGGAGATTTTGGGGGAGTTTCAAATATTGGAAAGATTTGGCGATTTCCTTCAACTTTCTCCACTTCTTTTTTTTTTTCCTCTGACCCATTGTTTTGATAAAATGTCCCATGTTGACAGTTTTGTAATATCCTCACCGTGTTTTAAGGAACAAGATCCGGAAACAATGTTTGGACGTTAGTTTAGGGAGACATGAGGAGAGAGACAGGAAATACTGGTGAAAAAACAGGAAAAATATACACATACACATGCTGGCCTGGGGAAAGTTGAACAAAAATTTCCAATATTTGAAACAATAATTGAATCTCGACAAATTATCTGGCAGATTCACCAGTTTTTTGAGTGAGTTGAATGAGTTTGAATTGTTTTTCGTACTAGCTCGCTTGGCTTTTGGTGCACTTTTCCGAGGGGGGGGGGGCGGGGCGTTTTGAAGCTCATTGTGAGCGGTTCATTCGAAGCTTTGGTCGGGAGAATCTTAACGGCTGCTGTTTGATTGGTCTGGTCTGAAGCTAATGGCTGCTCTTGATTGACTAGCTGCGCCTGCTTGTATCAACCCCCCTGCCTCCGATTGGCTGCCGCTGAGACGTTGGTCCCCGCTGAGGGACCCTCGTGCTGAATCACCGGGCGTGGTCACCGGGTCCTCACCGGGCGTGGTCACCGGGTCCTCACCGGGCGTGGTCCTCCTTCTGGGTGTCCCTGGAGGCACTAACCTCACCCCGCGATCCCCGCGCAACTCAAACCCAGAGCTGCCCCGGTTCCTGGGCCCGTGTCCTCCCCCTCCTCCCCCTCCTCCCCCCTCCTCACCCCTCACCTGACCAGAGTGGAGTGCCTCCTCCCCCCTCACCTGACCAGAGTGGGGGGCACGGTTCAAACAGACATTATGTCATTATTGAGTATTATTACCACATAAAGGAATTATGTTTATTGGAATTAACACCCAAAGAGTGTTTTTAACAATGAATGCCATTGTAGGTGTACATTTAGTTTGTTACAATTTATTTAAAATCTGTAATGTTGACTTAAATTAGAGAACCATTTTGGTGCAAACCAATCTGTACAGTCTGGGTACGCAGAGCTAAAGTGAATTCCTATATAATTATCTATTGATGTTATTTACTATTATTTATTCATTAACATTAAAATACATTCATCTTCGTCATTAATATTACATTTGGAATTAAACGTCCACCTTACTTAAGGCCAATAATCTGTTACCAGCATCTGTAATTCATACATAATCCATAAACCTGTATGTAGCGTGGACACTCATCACCTCTGGTCAAGTGGGGGGGGGGGGGGGGGGGGGGGGGGGGTGGAAGGTCAGGGGGTACAATTTGGTGGCATCTAGTGGAGCAGAGAATGGCAGAACAGTTTTGCATCGATATCTTTCTAAAGTATGACACAAATGGTTCTAAAATAGTATTCGTTTTTTATCACAATTGCTTTCTTACTTGTGATTTATGACAGTTGTTCAATTTAAAGACTAAATAATTACATACAGATTATAAATCTATGAAGGATCCGCATCAGTTTGATGTTTGGCTACTCTGTGGTGTCGTAGACGATGATATCACAGTGGTCACCGTAGTCCTCCTTCGTCATCACTGTGGCCGGTACAGGCCACCGTAGTCCTCCTTCGTCATCACTGTGTCCAGTACAGGCCACCGTAGTCCTCCTTCGTCATCACTGTGTCCAGTACAGGCCACCGTAGCCCTCCTTCGTCATCACTGTGTCCAGTACAGGCCACCGTAGTCCTCCTTCGTCATCACTGTGTCCAGTACAGGCCACCGTAGCCCTCCTTCGTCATCACTGTGTCCAGTACAGGCCACCGTAGTCCTCCTTCGTCATCACTGTGGCCGGTACAGGCCACCGTAGTCCTCCTTCGTCATCACTGTGTCCAGTACAGGCCACCGTAGTCCTCCTTCGTCATCACTGTGGCCGGTACAGGCCACCGTAGTCCTCCTTCGTCATCACTGTGGCCGGTACAGGCCACCGTAGTCCTCCTTCGTCATCACTGTGGCCGGTTACAGGCCACCGTAGTCCTCCTTCGTCATCACTGTGTCCGGTACAGGCCACCGTAGTCCTCCTTCGTCATCACTGTGTCCGGTACAGGCCACCGTAGTCCTCCTTCGTCATCACTGTGTCCAGTACAGGCCACCGTAGTCCTCCTTCGTCATCACTGTGTCCAGTACAGGCCACCGTAGTCCTCCTTCGTCATCACTGTGTCCAGTACAGGCCACCGTAGTCCTACTCCGTCATCACTGTGTCCAGTACAGGCCACCGTAGTATTCAGAGGGTGCATTCTGCTGTTCACCACTAGATGCCACTAAACCCCACACACGGCTCCTTTAAGGACCCGAGGGAGCGCTTGGTTTGAGGACCCGGTTGGAGACTGCAGTGTGACGTGTGCGGTCGGTTCCGTCATTCACCTCATGACCTCTGACCTCTTGACCCAGATTGCTGGGACAGCAACGAGGACTCCCCTCCCCCCCTCCCCGCGAGGACCCCAGAGTCCTTCATCCTGGCCTCAGGTGGGTCCCACGCCGCTCGGCCCCCACAGTGGGGGGTCCCATCCGGGCGCCAAGAGCCGCCAGGCGGGCGGGGCAGCCCTGTGTGTGTGTGTGTGTGTGTGTGTGTGTGTGTGTGTGTGTGTGTGTGTGTGTGTGTGTGTGTGTGTGTGTGTGTGTGTGTGTGTGTGTGTGTGTGTGTGTGTGTGTGTGTGTGTGTGTGTGTGTGTGTGTGTGTGTGTGTGTCTTTGGACCCGTGGTGCTGACACAGTGAAATGTCCCAGTTGGAAGGTGGAGCGTTGACTTGAATATTTGAGGTTTTAATTGGGTTTTCTTCATGCCGATTTTTAATGATTTGCAAAACCCTGCTGTCCTACTTGAATACTAGATCAGTCCAACCGGTCAGTATTGGTGTTTATGATTGATTTATTTGAAAGACCAGAGCGATGCTCGCAGTGTTTTTATCAGCACCAGGGGGCGCCATTGGCTAAAGGTCTCCC
>NC_082385.1:379507-429807 GCF_031168955.1 Gadus macrocephalus | reverse complement strand
TCTCCTCTGTATCAATTAATCAATGAATTATATTGTGACGAAGTTGTTAGAATTTGCAAGATTAATATAGATTTGAATGTGTATTGATCTGGTAATACTTTATATGTTTCGCACGACCTAGTAGTCATTCAGGAATGTTAACGTACAAGTTGTAGCATTGACCTATAAAGTCATTTAAAATATGAAAATATGTTGTGTGTGCATGTGTGTGTGTGAGAGAGAGAGAGAGAGAGAGAGAGGAGAGAGAGAGAGAGAGAGAGAGAGAGAGAGAGAGAGAGAGAGAGATGAGAGAGAGAGAGAGAGAGAGTGTGTTGTAGCATTAATAATAACAACTTATCTAATTCACTTTCAACTAGCTATAAGCAAGAGGAATTGGGGAGTGCAGGTCGAGTATAGATGAAGAGTTTATTGGCCACCCGCAAACGAGAGACAATAAAGCCGAATGGTATCCTCGAATACACACTACTGAATGACACCCGGACAGCTCCTTATATCCCCAATTCTTACACAATACAAAGTTGGACTTTCATCAAATATTGATGTGCATAGAATTTCCCATCAGGGTCATACTGTGTGGATGTCAGCATACTCTTATGTCTTCTGGATCCCAATGTGACCTTAGAACATATATTATCCTTATACAAACAGAGATGATGCACACGTGTGAATGTTAGCATTGTCTTCAGAGAATACATCAGATGGGAATAGACTAGGACCCACTCACTGGTGTCACATGGCACATCAGGTGGGAATGGACTGGACCTACTCACTGGTACCACATGGCACATAACATCTAGGCTAAAGGTGATCAGCTCTTTTCCACTATTAAAGTATCTATATGATATGTAGGCCTAATAATAATCATAGTTTAACATAAAATGTAAGGTTAATTTCCACCAGAGAGAGAGAGAGAGGAGAGAGAGAGGAGAGAGAGAGAGAGATTATCCGGATAACAGATTAAGCAAATATTTCATATAATAATATTTAAGGAAGCGGAACTAAGAAAAATAAAATACCAAATAATAGAAGACAGGTATTTTCATCATTCTCACACACACACACACACACACACACACACACACACACACACACACACACACACACACACACACACACACACACACACACACTATTGTGAGAGCATTATGCTCAACAGTTGATTCATCGTATGAGACGCCCACTGCTCTGCTAAATCATCTCCGACTCTCGAGCACAAAACCCAAATACCACCACTCACTGCACCTCAGGAGACCGGAGGCGCGCGATAGGCTAGAAGCCAACGTCATCTAATGACTCACTAAAGCGGAGGCAGCAGATTGACGGTGTCATACGACATGATGACATCACGCTGACAAGCCCCGCCCTGCTTTAGCCTAGGCGACCTCGCCCTTTGACCCCAGCACGTCACTGGAGATCAACTTCAGAGGCACACCATCCAAAGGGCCTTGTTGGGTATTTTGGATAAAGTATACACGTCATTAATGGGAGAGGGGGTTCTAGGTCAAAGATGCCTACAGTAAGAGAGCAGTCTTTTGAGATTCAAACCAAAAACCTCACAGCTGGGAGTCAAACATCCTTACCACGAATGTCCTGGAGGTGTCTTTTCTGGTGGACGTACCGGGAGGTGTGTCCATCTAAAGAGGAACAGGAGCGGGAACCAGCATGTGTTGATGTGTGAAGCTACGTCCACCCCTCTCTAGACAGGGTGGGGAGAAGGAAGAGGAGGAAGAGGAGATGGAGGAGGAAGAGGAGGGGGTGGTGGTCCTTCACAGTCCAACAGAAACAGGTCATGCAGGCTGCAGAGAAGAGGCACTGCCATGTGTTCTATACAACTGTATTCTTCTAGAATACGTTGAGTTTAAGGCGTTGAGTTGCAGCTCTCGAATAGTGCTCCACTCTCCCACACTCAGCGCTTATGTCTTCCTTTACTTTGAACACCTTTCTGCTCACTCTATCCTCTATTCTTCCCTGAGGTGATGCCGTTCTTCTCCCCTCCTGAATCTTTCCATTCTCCTCCTCTGATTCTCCGTCTCATCTTCACACACGTTTTCCTAACTGTTGCTTGACTTAAAAATGTTTTACTTGTCACCAAATTGCTCCATTTGTACTTTTCTCCAACTTTCCTCTCCTCTATACTTTGGTCTGACTCTCCCTCTCCCTCCTGCTGCTCCACTACCTCTCAGCCTTCCCCTGTTTCTCAACCTCTTTCTCCCGGCCTTCCCTACCTGTCTTTCCTCACTCACCCTTCGCCTCCCCCCTCTCTCCGCAGCTCTCCCCCCCTCTCTCTCTCTGGAATGTGCAGTAGCGCAGGGCTCCAGAATGTGGCTGTAACAAGCCCAGACACAACCCCTGGGGAAGAGGAACCCAACAGCAGTGGTACTCAACCTCCGGCCCGCGGCCCGCCACCGGCCATCGGACAGGGTCGCCGAGATGAGGAGATGAAGCCAACGAAAAATATATTTTTATTTTACACACAGACTGCCGTGAGCACACAAACACACACGCATGGGTGTGAGCATACAGATTTACACACACACACACACACACACACAAATACACAAAATAACATGTACACACACACAAGCACACACAGAGGGAGCACCAGGGACACTTGTGTAATGAGACTGCGTTGTGCAGACGTGCAGGGTGAAAATAAGTGCCCTCGGGCACTGAGAAGTGACTCAGTGGCGTGTTACACAACTCACCAAGTTCACCCACAGACCAACACACCCAAACAAATGAAGAACCCACTGAAACGCAGATATACATACGCACACGTGCACACATGCTAGCCTGCATGTACATACACACACACATGCACACACGCACACAAACGTATTGTAACAGCACCATAGAAGAGGAATATCCTGCTTTTCTTTCGGGTTGTTGCTGACAGGTTTCAATAGACAGAAACAACATTCCAGGGCAGAAGACTGTGGATGCGATGTGCTCTGTGTGGGAGCTGGATGTGGATCTGCTGTGGTCTATCCCCAACGTACCTGGCTCACAGTTATTCATGTTTTCCAGGAAGCCATTAGCAATGCTTGAAATACTGGAAAAATTATGCGTTTGGAAAAATTGTAAGGTGAGACGTTTAAAACTAAGTAATTTCAAGTATTTTTTTTATTTAGAAAAAAGACTGGAAAGATATTTATAAAGGTGGGCTGTGGATATCTATATTTTTAATTGCCAGCAAAGGGAAAAACCGAAATTACATAATAAATACACAATTTCTGAAGGGACCGCAACAGGGAAGGATGCTCGTTTTGGGCTCTGGGCAGAAGTAATTATAGGTCAAAGGCTGAACAGGGAGAGAGAGAGAGAGAGTTAGAGACAGAAAAGACAGACAGAGAGAGATACAAACACAAGTGTGACAGAGTGAGTTAGCGCTAAGCGTTCCTTGGAAAAGAGTGAGACGTGAATGAGTGATAAACCAAATATGTGTGTGAGGGAGTGGGTCTGTTGTGAGCAAATCTAGAGGTGAACAAGGCTGAGGCATCACTGCTTGATGCTTTGAAATTGTGTGTGTGTGTGTGTGTGTGTGTGTGTGTGTGTGTGTGTGTGTGTGTCAACCTCCCTTTGCATAACTGTTGCCTCAATAGTATGCCCGTCTCAGTGCATGTGTTTGTGCGTGTACGCACACACACTGGACATTTTTTTCTTATTGAGACACGTAGCTGTGGCCTTCTGGGAGCGGTGTTTGTGTCCAAATATGTCTCCATTTGTCAACGCGTTGGCGGTGTGTATCCCAATATTTTGCCCATGAGTAAGACGGTTCGATTTCTTTCTTGGATAAATCGTCATTAAACGAAACATTTGCGCGGGAGTTCGCCGGATAATCCCAAAATAACCCCTATAACAACAATGTCAAAGAATGCGGTGGACTAGTTAAACTATTAGTGCAATTGTTGCTATACAACGGCGCAATCTGATGGTGAATAACGTGTACTGCAAAACACAAAATAATGTCTGTATGCACATAGTTTATATTTTGTGTATTTCTGTTTGTATTTAGAGATATTAACAATATTTCTCTGTTGTTAGTACTTCATCATTTTCTTTGATTACCTGAACTTTCTTGTTATCATAGTTTCACATTGTTCAACTCACATTATTAATCGATAACTACAATTTGTATTACAAAACATTTATTTTTCAAAAGTAAGATCCTCTAGAGCCATTCGACATTTAAAGTTTGTTCGAATGCTTTGGACAAATGTGTACAACCAACAATCTATATACTTAATAACACACTAAACTCGCACAGCTGCAGACAACATTAAACCGTGAGGTCAAATTTAAAAGAACTAAAGAAATAAATTAAATAAAACAGTGGTATCCAACCTGGGCGTCGAGAGCCCATTTCAGGCTGCACATCCTGAAACGCAGACGCAACATATTTCATTGCCGGGAAGAGAGAACCATAAAAAAAAAATAAAAAAACATTTTCAGTTCATCTACATAATCCTGATCAAGGCAGTGGGCAGGCTGACCAGAGTAAGTTACAAGCCAGACTAACGGAGCCCCCCCCCTCCCCCCACACACACACACACACACACAGACACACACACACAAGTCTGCCATGATAAGCCTAACCCTTGGTCCTTTGGTGGATAACGATGGTCAACCAAGAGAAACAAACTCCAAGCAGACACTGCCCGAAGGCATGATGGACGGAATTCAGTGTAGAAATGTAAATGAAAAGGATACAGAAGCAGAGGTGTTGTACGGAAACTTCAGAAGTTTTAAAAAGAGAAAGCAGATTTTGAAAAGAAGCAACCGGAAAAAGCCCCATCCTTCTCTGCCTTCTCCCGGTTTCATTTCTCCGGCATTAAGAAGCGTTGCTTTGACGCACCTGTTGACCAATCAGGGAAGAGATGTCCTGATTGGTCAGAATGGAGCAGGGAGGAGACTGAAATCGAAAGTCTCATACCGAGGCAGCAGCATCATCAAATAGAAGAGATGTCGTCCACGAGCATTTCACCCACTATCATCTGAAGGACGGCCATGGCTATGAAAATAACACTCACGTTTGAGCTCTCACATTTACAGCACCTTTAATAAAAACAATAATTTGGTGTTACAGTTCATCATCATCTCCCACTTTTTTTCGTTTTAGCAGGGAGAGTGTGGTAGCATAACCACCGGTGGCCCAACAGGATTGAGATATGGCACAAAATGTAATATAAAATGTAAAAATAAAAAAGGCCAACAAATGTTTACAAGAGTGCACTGGAATGGGAATGAGCCGATGACGAGCGTAGCGCACGCTGGCTGCTGGTACACCTGGGCGCCATGACATCTAGCCAGCGCTATTTAGTGCAAATCACCTCCAGTGTAACAGTAGCGGGCAGCTAGCATTGGATGGACAGATGACATAAAATAAGACCTGATTAGCCCAGATGCTAATAATGCTAAACAAGCAACAGCCCTTAATAATAATAATGAATTCATTCTGTGTCAGCATCCCTCCTCTCATTCACACGCACACACAAACAAACCTATACAAATCTATACAAGGGCTATATAAAACTCTTTCTATCTGCTCAACAGCACTCGGATCCGTGTTCAAAAATAATCCTCTGCGCCCGACCTCCGGGCTCCGTGTCAGCGCCTCCCGGCCGGCCGTCGGCCACGCCCGCTCGGCGTGGCTTGGTTACTATGGCGATGGGCCGTTGCTAGATTCTGGAGAACCTGCAGGATGGAAAAGGTCAAGACGTTGGGAAGGAACAGTGGTTCTAATTCATGCACTCACAGTGGTTCTAATTCATGCACTCACAGTGGTTCTAATTCATACGTTCACCTGGCTGTGGTTCTAATTCATGCGCTCACCTGGCCGTGGTTCTAATTCATACGTTCACCTGGCCGTGGTTGTAATTCATGCTCTCACCTGGCCGTGGTTGTAATTCATGCGCTCACCTGGCTGTGGTTTTAATTCATGCGCTCACCTGGCCGTGGTTGTAATTCATGCGCTCACCTGGCCGTGGTTCTAATTCATGCGCTCACCTGGCCGTGGTTCTAATTCATGCGCTCACCTGGCTGTGGTTTTAATTCATGCGCTCACCTGGACGTGGTTCTAATTCATGCGCTCACCTGGCAGGTCCAGGGGGGCGTTGGCCAGCAGGTCTGCGTCCAGCAGGTCTGCGTCGACGTACTGCGCGCCAAACACACGCAGCAGCTGGTCGAAGTATTTACACTCCTGCTTCTCCGTCCCGCCCCTGCAGACAGGAAGCCACAACAGCGTGAGTGACAGCAGAACCAACGAATGGCGGCTTGGGTCAGTTATGGAGCCGTTGAGGGGATCAGTGGATTCAAGGAAATTAAAAACGACAGACCCTGGAGCCCCAGAATGTGGAGCGTGAGCGGAGACTTCACCAGGATCAATAATAATATGGACCCTTTGTGTATTAATTAGGTTTATATATTTACACATGTCCTAGCGTACCGCGGTCAGTAGACCATCAAGAGATAAGATACTTTATTCATCCCCAGGCTAAAAACAACAGGCTACCCAAAAGGCTAAGGGTGTTAAGCTGTGTTAGCCCAACTAGACTCTGATCTGGAATAGATCAGAGCGCATCTTTATTAGCAAAAACAACAACAACCACCAGTACCACCAGTATCCCCCCCCCCCACCTCCACCCACCCCCCCCCCAGTACCACCACCACCACCCCCACCCCCCCCTCTACCCCCCCCCCCCCCCCCCCCTCCGCTCACCGGCTGTCCTCCACGAAGCGTCTGAAGCTCCTCTTGAGCCTCTTGATGCGGGTCTGGCACTGCTGGGGGGTGCGGTGGAACCCGGCCCCCGCCATGGCCCGGGACACCTGGGTCAGCGCCGGCTTGGTCTTGTTGGAGCTCCTCAGCGCCTCCTGGATGCCGTCGCTGCCCCAGAGCTCCAGGAGCAGCTCCGTCTCCTCCTCGCCCCACGTCTGCTTGGTGCCGTCCGCCGCGGGGAGGAGGGCTGCTGTGGGGGGGGGGGGGGGGGGGGGGGGAGGGGGAGAGGGAGAGGGAGAGGGGGAGGAGGAGGAGGAGGAGAGGGGGGAGGAGGAGGAGGAGGAGAGGGAGAGGAGGAGGGGGAGGGGGAGGAGGAGGAGGGAGAGGAGGAGGAGGAGGGCAGGGAGAGGAGGAGGAGGGGGAGGGGGAGGGGGAGGAGGAGGAGGAGGAGGGGGGGGAGGAGGGGGGGAGGGAGAGGAGGAGGAGGAGGAGGGGGAGGGGGAGGAGGAGGAGGATGAGGGGGGAGAGGAGGGGAGGGGGGAGGAGGAGAGGGAGAGGAGGAGGGGGAGGGGGAGGAGGAGGAGGGAGAGGAGGAGGAGGAGGGCAGGAGGAGGAGGAGGAGGGAGAGGAGGGAGAGGAGGAGGAGGAGGGGAGGGAGAGGAGGAGGAGGAGGAGGGGGAGGAGGGGAGGGAGAGGAGGAGGAGGAGGGAGAGGAGGAGGAGGAGGAGGAGGAGGAGGAGGAGGGAGAGGAGGGAGAGGAGGAGGAGGAGGGGAGGGAGAGGAGGAGGAGGAGGAGGACGAGGGGAGGGAGAGGAGGACGAGGAGGAGGAGGAGGGGGAGGAGGAGGGAGACGAGGAGGAGGAGGAGGAGGAGGAGGAGGGAGAGGAGGACGAGGAGGAGGAGGGAGAGGAGGAGGAGGAGGGAGAGGAGGAGGAGGAGGAGGAGGAGGAGGAGGAGTAGAGGAGGGAGAGGAGGATGAGGAGGAGGAGGAGGAGGAGGAGGAGGAGGAGGAGGAGGAGGAGGAGGAGGAGGAGGAGTAGAGGGAGGAGGAGGAGGAGGAGGAGGAATGTAGAGAGAGGTGGAACGTTAGGACACATTAAGGATGGGTCTGGCTGGCGGTGATTCGGTCGGCATAACGACGACAGAGGGCGACACGGCACCATAGCCCCTCCCTGCCAGTCGGCACAAGCAGAGCGCTCAGAAGACCCCCGCCGTCACGTCGAGATGCCCCCCCTGAGACCGGGGGCGCCACTCACCCAGGTCCTGGTCCAGGTCGGGGAGGTCGGGCATGAGCTCGTTGGGGTACTCCCCCAGGCCGGGGTCCTCCCCCAGGCCCCCGTCGTCCTCGTCGCCCTCGTCCACGCTGATCACCTTGTTGTAGATCTGCTCCATCTGGTCGAAGTACTTGAAGTCCTTCCTGCAGGAGGAGGAACCACACGTCGGTCAGGGGAGGTCTGTGATTCACGGCGGTCCCAACAGAAGCACACGCTCTGAAGTCACGATAGCAACGGAAAAGTCTTTTAAAACACTTAGTTGGCGGGTCCTGGGCCAGGAGCAGCTCCAAAGCGTGAGGTAGGAGTGGTGCCTCGGCCCCGGCCCTGGCCCGGCGCCTCGGCGCGGTGCCTCGGCCCCTCGGCCCCGGCCCGGCCCGGCGTGGTGCCTCGGCCCGGCGCGGTGCCTCGGCCCCGGCCCGGCGCGGTGGGGTGGGGCTCCCTTCCCTCTTAACATCAGCTCTCTGAACGGACGATGGCCTGAAATAAATCACTGACGGTCCCAACGTCCCCGACGCTCCCAAATCACTGACGGCCCCATCGTCCCTGACGACCGACGACCCCAACGCCCCACGACCCCAGCGCCCTCGACGGTCCCAACGTCTCCGACGCTCCCTAACCGCTGACGGTCCCGCCGCTCCCACCCCCGGCGGTCCGGACGGGAGCCCCTACTTGTCGTGGTGGAAGGCGGCGCGGAGCCTCTTGAGCCGCGTGCAGCACTGCTCCGGGGAGCGGCCGAAGCCCAGCCCCCGCATCTTCTGGGAGATGTAGTCGTAGAGGTGGCGCGTGCGGCCGCCCGCCGTGAGGGTCAGCTGCACCCCGTCCTCCCCCCACACGGCCAGCAGCGTCTCCGTCTCCCGCTCCGACCACGGCATCTTACGGCTGGACTCCGCCTGGCCCCCCGGGGAGGCCTCAGCTGGAGGAGGGGACGAGGAGGAAGAGGAAGAGGAGGAAGACGAAGAGGAGAAGGAGGAGGAGGAGGAGGTTAGTTTGTGGCGGCTCCTTAGTGCCCCCCCCTCCCCCCCTCCCCTTTGGTTCAATATTCCCAACATCCGCAAAAGAACATTAAAAGGCCAGAAACAACCCCCACACTGTCACACGACCCCCCCGTACCCCGTGACCCCCCGTACCCCGACGTGACCCCCCGTACCCCGACGTGACCCCCCGTACCCCGTCGTACCCAATGACCCCCCCATAGCCCATGACCCCCCGTACCCCGTGACCCCCCAGACCCCATGTACCCCCATGACCCCCCGTACCCCGTGACCCCCCCGTACCCCGTGACCCCCCCGTACCCCGTGACCCCCCCCGTACCCCGTGACCCCCCCGTACCCCGTGACCCCCCCCATACCCCATGACCCCCCCCATACCCCATGACCCCCCGTACCCCCATGCCGTGGTGTGACCTTTCCCCTACCCAGGAGGTCGTCCTCGGGGTCCAGGAGGGAGAGCGCCCCCCCGTCCCCCCCGGTGGGGTCGAAGGGGGGGGCTCCGCTGTCCCCCAGCACTGGCTCCATCAGCTGGTAGTAGGTGAACAGCATGGGGTGGCCCCCGCTCCTGGAGGGGGGGGGGGGAGTATTAGAACACACACACACACACACACACACACACACACACACACACACACACACACACACACACACACACACACACACACACACACACACACACACACACACACACACACACACACACACACACACACACACACACACCACTTGTGTGTGGCTGTCCTACTCTTGTCTCTGCTCGTCTCCGTCCTCCAGAGCCCCCTCTACCCTGGCCTCCATAACCCTCATCGACCCCCGGGGGTCCAGCCAGCAGCCTGGGGCCTGAGCCCCCTCTACCCTGGCCTCCATAACCCTCATCGACCCCCGGGGGTCCAGCCAGCAGCCTGGGGGTCCAGCCAGCAGCCTGGGGCCTGAGTCCCCTCTATCCTGGCCTCCATAACCCTCATCGACCCCCGGGGGGCCTCGCTACAAATGTAGAGTGAAATTACAAATCAGCATTTGGAATTTGTATTTGTTGTAAATTAAAATGAAGACCAAACCACAAGCCTACTAGCTTACATTCTCACTAACCAACCTAACCCTAACCCTAACCAGCCAGCAGGCAGGCGACCGATAACCAGCCGTCCAGTCGACCAGCCCCCCGTGCAGAGGCTGCGGTAGGTCTTCTTCAGACCGCCCCCCTTACCTTCGGCTGTTGCAGAAGTTGCGGTAGGTCTTCTTCAGGTTCTTGATGCGGGCCTGGCACCCCTCGGCCGTGCGGGGGTACCCCAGCTCCGCCATGCTGCCCGCCAGCTCGCCGTAGATGTGGCTGTTGTGGACGCACGCCCGCAGGCTGTCCTGCACCTCGGCCGACGCCCACAGCCCGACCAGCGCCACCGTCTCGGGCTCCGACCACGGCCCGCTGGCCCCGCTGGCCCCGTTGGCGCCTGCTGCAGGGGCCCAGAGGGGGGGGGGGGGGTTAGAGACAGACTTTACAGCAACAGTAAGGGTGCACTCACACTAGGCCATCTGGCCGTGGCCGTGGCCGTTCACACCTAACCGCGCTCAAATCTGCCAGTGTGAGTGTGGCCAGTCTGGCCAGGCCAGGCCAACTTGGCCACTTGGGAGAGGTGTGCTGCTACGGTACGGGCCGCTACGGTACAGATGCTAATGAGCCGACACGCGCACACGCACGGCTACGCAACCTGAGCTGGATGACGTATAGTCCATGCGACGACCACGGACATGATAAAGGCGACGAGCCTTCTTTCCCATGAAACGGTAAACATGGCGTCAAGCGATGTTTACGCTTGTTTTCGTACTCGAAAAAATCAGCAGTGAGAGTGGGCTCTATCTGAGAACGGCTCCAAATAAGCAACAGACTCAGCAAAGTGTGAACTGTGTTCTCTGTGTTGTCCATTTTTGTTAAAACTCTGACTGGCGGCAGACTTTATTATTGTCCATGCAGCGGACGCTTGGTGATGACGTATGTACAAGAGCCTACCCTGGCCAGGCCACAGTTGCGACGGCCAACGGCCACGGCCAGATGGCCGAGTCTGAGTGCACCATAAGATTTGTATGAATTTTTATTTGACAATTCAATAGTTAAATAAAATATGTTATAATATCAATTCATCTCAACACATCGGCCTTGCCTAAAGGAAAGACTTTATATGTTGACTGCTTCCAATGCTGTATTGGTCATACTACAGAATGATTTATTGCTAGTTTAGTGAATGATAGTGATTAGGATCCCATCACAACGCGATGACAGACCCGGTCGGCGCGGCCGGTGTTTCGCTGCAGGCCCAAGGCCGTCCCAATCGGCCGATTCCGAAAACAGGCAGATTCCGTACCAGTAATCACTCATATCGATTGAAGTTGCCCAGATCGTCCACTAGGTGGCGATATACGTGCTACTCCAGACGAGACCACTATATATCCATAGATCCCTTTAACCACTTCTTCCACCGGCCAAAAGCCTAGACACTTAAACGTACGCACTAATGAATAGACAGAAGAAGAGGGTTTGTCTGGTGCTTGTCGGTGATAAACATCACTACAATATACTGCACTGCAACAGTTTGGAGTGACAGTTGGACTAACCATTTGAGTGACAGCTAGAGCGACAGTCGGTCTAACTGTTTGAGCGACAGCTAGACTAACAGTTGGTCCAGCTGTTTGAGTGACAGTTGGTCCATCTGTTTGAGTGACAGTTGGTCCATCTGTTTGAGTGACAGTTTGTCTAAATGTTTGAGTGACAGTTGGACTAAAGGGCAGATTATGGTCCCACGTTCCCACAACGCTATGACCACACAGACGCTTCGACGCAGTCCTGAACCTTTATGGTTCTGCGTTGGGTTTTAGTGAGCGGACCAATCACAGCCCTCGCTGCTGCGTCGCCTCGACGGAGGGTAAACGTATTGGGGAGGCGCGTGTCTGGCCCTTGCTGTGGACGCAAAGAGGGTCCGCGAGGACGTGAGGGGTCCGTAGACCCCCTTGCTTTGCGTGGACGTGGGACCACAATCAGCCCTTAACAGAGGGACTAACTCATCACTCAACGGGTTGGGTGGGCCGTCATGGAGAGGAAGGTAACCCTACCGGCTGTCTCCTGCTCCTCCTCTTCCTCCTCCTTGACCTCGCTCTCGTCGTTGACCTCCTGGCCCAGGATGGCCTCCAGCTGGGGGTAGAACTTGTACTCCACCTTGCTCTTCAACCGCCTGGAGCAAGGAGTAAAACAACAAATGACCTCAGTCACATATCTGCACGAAATATCTTTAAACCAATATTTGGAAGACTAAAGATCTAGGCGTTCAATTTTGAACAGATATTACTATGGGAGGTACTAATGACAGACACACACACGGACGGATACAGACAACAGCACAGACACACATAAAACACAAAGACGTCACACAAGGACAGACATAAGGAAGACAGACAGACAGACAGCAGACTCACTTCTTGCGGTCGTAGCACTGGCGGAAGTGCGCCCTGAGCGCCTTGACCTTCCAGCGGCACTGCTCCTGGCTCTTGCCGTGGCCCCGCCCCCTCATGCGCTCCGAGATCTCGGCGTAGACGTGGCCGTTGTGCACGGCACCACGCAGCGCCCGCTGCACCTCCTCCTCGCCCCACACCGCCATCAGAGCCAGCGTCTCCTCGTCAGACCACAGGCTGGGCTTAGACGAGGCCGTGGCCTCTGGAGGGAGGGGAGAGAGAGAGAGAGAGAGAGAGAGACACAGAGACAGAGACAGAGACAGAGAGAGAGAGAGAGAGAGAGAGAGAGAGAGAGAGATGAGTGGTGCTGGAGCTTCACCACAGCTCAGAGGTTCGGAAGCTCTAACGCGTCTAAACGTAAACCTTCCCTCCTTCTGAAATACGAGCGGTCAGGAAACGCCCCTCGGAGGTTCGCAGGCTACGACATAAAACCGAAAAAACGGATCGTTGGTGAGACTAGAGTATTGATGGCCGCTGGGGCCTCTTTGCGCTTCAGGTTAAGGTCCGAACCTCCCAGCTTTTTGAAAGCGGCATCAGAGCCGTTATCTGGAGGGTCGTGTGTTCACACACGAGTGAAGCGCTGGGAGAATATCAGGATGTCTTAAAGGTCCCGTATCATACCACCAGGTGGGAGTGGGATCAGCCTCTACTGCCTCGAGTGACGGCACAAGTGGGCGTGTCCTCGTGTGCGCTGGACAGATCAGTCTACCAGCTAATCACACTCACACCTGGTGGTATAATACGGGACCTTTAAAGTCGCAGATCTGTAGGACGTCATTTCGATTCAACGCCATGCCCGGCTCGTTTCTGACCAATCGGAGCATCTCTTCCCTGATTGGTTCAAGGGGGTTAAATGTTGCGTGTCAATCACAAGTGCATGCGGCTGAATTGCGCCTCATTTCTGGTGATGTTTACGTGGTTCAAACGCTTGAAAACAAATCGTCATGTCTCTCTGTCGAACTTAGAAAACATTCAATACTCCCGGTGAATCCCGAGGTGACCATTGTCCCGTGTGCGAGTGTTACCCACTTGATCCACATTGCACTTATTCACAGTACCCAACAGTGTAGCATCTGCAGTAGCTGCTATCACTGCTGCCCACAGGGAGTGGGTTAGCCTAGCGAGTGTTAGTACTTTCACTTGGTTCTATGAACTTCTTTACTGTGCTGACAGCGATATATTGTTTCACTTATGACAAATGTACTCATTGTAAGCCGCTTTGGGTAGAAGCGTCTGCTCAACGCCCTGGAGGTACAGGTGAACTACCGGCGCCGTTGGCCGACTCCCCGTCGGACTCCTCTGAGACGGTCGCAGCGTCGGGGAGCAGCAGCGAGGAGGTCGACGGCTGCTTCTCCACGATCTGCTCCAGGAGGTCGTAGAACTTGAAGTCGATCTTATCCGTCCCCGACGTTCTGCCCACGACGATGAGAGGGACGGGTTAGGAGTGCACACACACACACACACACACACACACACACACACACACACACACACACACACACACACACACACACACACACACACACACACACACACACACACACACACACACACACACAGTAGACCAGTTGTTGACCGGGGGGAGGCAAAAAGTTAGTAAACCGGTCGTAATTTTTTATTTTGAGGCGGCAGGGGTGTTGTCGCAGCAAAATGTAACTAATAAAGTAACTGTAATCTAACGTAGTTACTTTTAAAATTAAATAATCAGTAAAGTAACTAAGTGACGATTTTAAGGAGTAACTAGTAATCAGTAATCTGATTACTTTTCAAGGTAACTGTGGCAACACTGCCAGGCGACCCGCTCTACCTCCTGAGCCACGTAGTGGATACGGTGTCGACCCCCCAACCTAAAACACTGAGTTTAAATCCCCCCACCCCCCTCGCCCACAAGAGAGGCCTTCAAGGCTCCGCCCTAACCCTAGGCTCCGAGACCGCCCCGGGCCCCACCCCGGGCCCCGTAGGGGGGCAGGGTCCACACTGTGTTACGGCCGTTGGGTGGCGCCCCCCGGTGGTACCTGAGGTTCTCGCGGGCCTGGCGGTAGCGGGCCTTCAGCCTCTTCACCCGGGTGTGGCACTGGCCGGCGCTGCGGTAGAACCCGTTGGCGCCCAGCTTCTCCGAGATGTCCGTGAAGACGTGTCCGTTGTGGGGGCTTCGCCGAAGACTGTACTGAACCTGAGAGGAAGGACCCGTTAACGGGGGGACAACCCGTTAACCGAGGAACCTCCCGTTAACCGAGGAACCTCCCGTTAACCGAGGAACCTCCCGTTAACCGAGGAACCTCCCGTTAACCGAGGAACCTCCCGTTAACGGGGGAACAACCCGTTAATCGAGGAACCTCCCGTTAACCGAGGAACCTCCCGTTAACCGAGGAACCTCCCGTTAACCGAGGAACCTCCCGTTAACCGAGGAACCTCCCGTTAACCGGAGGAACCTCCCGTTAACCGAGGAACCTCCCGTTAACCGAGGAGGTTAACTACTTTGCTCTCTGGCGTCCTCTCATCACGGCGGAGTAGCGCAGACGAGGAACTCCCATGATGCATTCTGATGAACGCGCTCTCTTACGTGGTGGTCGCCCCACAGCTCCAGGAGGATGACCGTCTCCTTGTCCGACCAGGGGACCTTCCGACGCTCCACGGCCCCTAGGGGCGCAGACACAGAGGAGGACGTCAGGGCTCCACCACACTGACCGGGTTAGGGGACCCAGACACAACGCACTTTATAAAATAAACACCAAAATAAACCCTATAGGACACTGGGATCACTGATAAATACGACAGCACAACCACTTGACCAGCTGACACACGTTGGTAAGGTGTGAACCACAGCAGACCACTCTGGTGAACCCCCCCCCCCCCCCTGCGTACCCATCTCCCGGTGCCAGGCGGAGAGGTCTGCGTGGGTGGGCCTCTCCTCGTCCTCCTGCTCGGGGCGGTCCAGGGGGTCCAGGGGGTCCAGGGGGTCGCTGCTCTCCTCCAGCGGCGCCTCAGAGAACGACAGGTCCGTGGTCAGGACCCGGCCCAGCTGCTCATAGAACTTACACTCCACCTGCCGCTTCCCCTGGAGGCTGGGGGGGGGGGGGGGGAGGAGGGAGAGAGAGAGAGGGAGGGGGGAGGGCGAGAAGAGAGAGGGAGGGAGAGAGAAGGAGGGGAGAGGGGGAGAGAGGGAGGGAGGGAAGGGTAGAGGGGGGGAGGGAGGGAGGGAGGGAGGGAGGGAGGGAGAGGAAGAGAGGGGGGGGAGGGCGAGAAGAGAGGGAGGGAGGGGGAGGGAGAGAGAGAGAGGGGAGGGAGAGAGGGAGGGAGGGAAGGGTAGAGGGAGGGAGGTGGAGGAGGGAGGGAGGGGGAGAGAGGGAGGGGGAGAGACCACACATTACATTTTTTACGACTTTTAAATGTAAATTCAACCGAAAAACAAAGAGAACATGCGCCCCACGGTGGGTACCACCAACTCATGAGTACGATGACGCCGTGACGGGACGGCTCCAGAGCAGACGTACTTGTTGTTGTAGCACTGCCTGAAGGTGGACTTGAGGCGCTTGAGCCGGCTCTGACACTGCTCGGCGCTGCGCGAGTAGCCCAGCGCGCCCATCATCTGGGCGATGGACGGGAACACGGGCCCCCTCCTCTGCACCCCCTTCAGCCCCTGCTGCACCTGGTCCTTCCCCCAGATGTTCACCAGGCACTGCGTCTCCGCGTCCGTCCACGGAACGCTTCGGGGCGCTTCCGCTGGCGGCAGAGTCAAAAGTTAGCTTTGTGTAAAAAAAAATATATGAAAAGTGAGATACCTTAAAGCTGCACTATGTAGGCTGTCCCATGAGCAGCCCCTAGTGGTTTGGGGTGGAGCTGCATTCAGAGATAAATACTTTTAGGTCGACAGTTAGTCAACGATTTTAGAAAAGGGGACGTCAAAAAAACGATTTATAGAGAAAATGCCTCTGGATGGATTCAATCGTTGACGGCTGCGTTGCATTCTTGAGCGACTTTCTAGTTTAGAGGTTTTTTAAATGGTGTAAATAGCGGCAGTAGACAACATGATATATAGTGCAGCTTTAAAGAGAGACAAACACAAATAAAAAGTAATATATATACATCTATCCTTTTTATTTTTGTCTCACAACACTAAGGTCATTCTCAGCATCGAGGGGGAATTTACCTCCTAACCATGAAGTTAATAAGATGGCTGTCCATTAAGCTAGACAGAGCCTCATGTCACATCCAGTCGAGTCAGCTTATGGAGACAAAGCGAGGAAACGACTGAATGGAATGAACGGAGGAGGGACGCGATTAAACCGAAACCAGGACAGATCCCCCTCACCTCCCATCACCTCTCGACTGGGGCAGCCGAGAATCTGCAGGTCTTCATCGTCCTCTTCCTCCTGCTTCAGCTCCTCTTCCTCCTGCTTCAGCTCCTCCTCCTCCTCCTCCTCCTCTTCGTCCCCCTCCCCCTCCTCCTCCTCTTCCGGGTCGTAGGTCACCTTGGGGCCGCCCGACGGCCCCCCCAGCACGCCCTCCAGCTGCTCGTAGAACTTGCACTCCGTCTTATTGGTGGTTTTTCTTCTGTGTGTTGAAATACACAGTGTGGATACAGACGGTGAAATACACAGTGTGGACACAGACGTTGAAATACACAGTGTGAACACAGACGTTGAAATACACAGTGTGAACACAGACGGTGAAATACACAGTGTGAACACAGACGGTGAAATACACAGTGTGAACACAGACGGTGAAATACACAGTGTGAACACAGACGGTGAAATACACAGTGTGAACACAGACGGTGAAATACACAGTGTGAACACAGACGGTGAAATACACAGTGTGAACACAGACGGTGAAATACACAGTGTGAACACAGATGGTGAAATACACAGTGTGAACACAGACGGTGAAATACACAGTGTGAACACAGATGGTGAAATACACAGTGTGAACACAGACAGTGTGAATATAAAAGTTTTTTTTGTTTTTCTTTGCATCAGATCCCAGATCCGTAGGCTTATGTCCAATCCAAATATCACAACCCTGCACTGCGTAACCTCCAGAGACCGACAGAAAGACGAACATCTCCACCACCCACAACACCACCAGCACCACCACCAGCACCACCACCACCTCCTCCAGCACCTCCTCCACCATCACCAACTCCTCCTCCACCCACCTGTTCCTCTTCAGGCAGTGGCGGTAGGCCTTCTTCAGCCTCTTGATGCGGACCTGGCATTGCTCCACGCTGCGGACGTGTCCGTGCTCCGCCAGCCTCTGGGCGATGAGCGAGAAGATGTGGCGGTTCTTGATGCAGCCCTGCAGCCCCCGCTGCACCGAGTCCTTCCCCCAGATCTCCAGCAGCCGGAGGGTCTCTTCGTCCGACCAGGGGGCCTTGTTCTCTACCGCCGCCTCCGCCGGCACGGAGGGCGCCTGGGGGTCTGCAGGGGAGGGGAGGAGTCAGTACAGGGAGGGGGAGGAGTGAGTACAGGGAGGGGTCAGTACAGGGAGGGGAAGGAGTCAGCACAGGGAGGGGGAGGTGTCAGAACAGGGAGGGGGAGGAGTCAGCACAGGGAGGGGGAGGAGTCAGCACAGGGAGGGGGAGGAGTCAGCACAAGGAGGGGGAGGGGTCAGCACAAGGAGGGGGAGGGGTCAGCACAAGGAGGGGGAGGAGTCAGCACAAGGAGGGGGAGGGGTCAGCACAAGGAGGGGGAGGGGTCAGCACAGGGAGGGGGAGGAGTCAGCACAGGGAGGGGGAGGAGTCAGCACAGGGAGGAGTCAGCACAGGGAGGGGGAGGAGTCAGCACAAGGAGGGGGAGGGGTCAGCACACGGAGGGGGAGGGGTCAGCACAGGGAGGGGGAGGGGTCAGCACAGGGAGGGGGAGGGGTCAGCACAGGGAGGGGTCAGCACAGGGAGGGGTCAGCACAGGGAGGGGTCAGTACAGGGAGGGGTCAGTACAGGGAGGGGTCAGTACAGGGAGGGGGAGGAGTCAGCACAGCGGAGAGGGGAGGAGTCAGTACAGGGAGGGGGAGGAGTCAGTACAGGGAGGGGTAGGAGTCAGTACAGCGGAGAGGGGAGGGGTCAGTACAGTAGAGAGGGGAGGAGTCAGTACAGTAGAGAGGGGAGGAGTCAGTACAGTAGAGAGGGGAGGAGTCAATACAGTGGATAGGGGAGGAGTCAGTACAGTGGATAGGGGAGGAGTCAGTACAGTGGATAGGGGAGGAGTCAGTACAGTGGATAGGGGAGGAGTCAATACAGTGGATAGGGGAGGAGTCAGTACAGTGGATAGGGGAGGAGTCAATACAGTGGATATGGGAGGAGTCAATACAGTGGATAGGGGAGGAGTCAGAACAGTGGATAGGGGAGGAGTCAGAACAGTGGAGAGGGGAGGAGTCAGAACAGTGGAGAGGGGAGGAGTCAGAACAGTGGAGAGGGGAGGAGTCAGTACAGTGGAGAGGGGAGGAGTCAGTACAGTGGAGAGGGGAGGAGTCAGTACAGTGGAGAGGGGAGGAGTCAGTACAGTGGAGAGGGGAGGAGTCAGTACAGTGGAGAGGGGAGGAGTCAGTACAGTGGAGAGGGCATGGTGATAACAACATGTCATGGACTGTTAAAAG
This sequence comes from Gadus macrocephalus, assembly GCF_031168955.1. Lineage (NCBI taxonomy): Eukaryota > Metazoa > Chordata > Actinopteri > Gadiformes > Gadidae > Gadus > Gadus macrocephalus. The sequence goes on along the minus strand of NC_082385.1, from coordinate 410,740 downwards.
ACACGAGTGAAACGGCTACAAAAAGCTTTAGAGAGACAGAGAGAGTCTGTGAGACTGACTGACAGACGGAGAGAGAGAGACACAAGAGAGAAAAGAAAAGGAATAAAAAGAGAAAAAAAAGAGAAGTGGAAGAAATGGGAAGACAGAGCTATGTAAATGAGTCGAGGGTGAAGGGGCGCAGACAGACAGACAGACAGACAGACAGACAGGCAGGCAGACAGACAGACAGGCAGACCTGTGTATTCTCCCCATATGGAGATCAACGGAGACTCTCCGGAGCTATCCACCTCCAGGCTGGGCTCCCTGCTGAGAGAGAGAGAGAGACAGAGAGACAGAGAGAGAGAGAGAGAGACTTGAGTCATCCGAGTGACGTGGGCGGGTTAGAGTCGTCTACAGGAAGGGGAGGGGCTTGTCTCTCAGGATGCAACCCGAGGACAGGTGGCAGGTGTTGTCGATGACTAATCCCCCCGCCGCCTCTTTAAAACAGGGCAGTGGCGGACAGACGGCAGCGACCCGCAGTGGGAGCACTGATTAGAGACAGCGCTAATGTGCGTCGACCGCTGATGGACAGGATGAACGGGGGACCAGTCGGGTAACGGGGCTGTAGGTCTGTCCACGTCCATAACCCTGGGACCATCGCCGTGTCAACCATGGTAACACGAGGAAGGGATGTACATCCTGACCATGTATCCAATTTAAACTGGTGTTCCTCAGGGCTCCGTAAGAGACACACTGATGTTCTTTTCTTTTGCATTTTAATGCTTTAATATAGAGTGAGATAGAGAGGAAGGTAGGGGAGAGAGAGGGGAGGTAGGGGAGACAGAGGGGAGGTATGGGAGACAGAGGGGAGGTAGGGGAGACAGAGGGGAGGTAGGGGAGAGAGAGGGGAGGTAGGGGAGAGAGAGGGGAGGTAGGGGAGAGAGAGGGGAGGTAGGGGAGACAGAGGGGAGGTAGGGGAGACAGAGGGGAGGTAGGGGAGAGAGAGGGGAGGCATGGGAGACAGAGGGGAGGTATGGGAGAGAGAGGGGAGGTATGGGAGAGAGAGGGGAGGTATGGGAGAGAGAGGGGAGAGAGAGGGGAGGTAGGGGAGAGAGAGGGGAGGTAGGGGAGAGAGAGGGGAGGTAGGGGAGAGAGAGGGGAGGTAGGGGAGAGAGAGGGGAGGTAGGGGAGACAGAGGGGAGGTATGGGGGAGAGAGGGGAGGTAGGGGAGAGAGAGGGGAGAGAGGGGAGAGAGAGGGGAGGTATGGGAGACAGAGGGGAGGTAGGGGAGAGAGAGGGGAGGTAGGGGAGACAGAGGGGAGGTATGGGAGACAGAGGGGAGGTAGGGGAGACAGAGGGGAGGCATGGGGGAGGTAGGGGAGAGAGAGGGGAGGTAGGGGAGACAGAGGGGAGGTAGGGGAGAGAGAGGGGAGAGAGGGGAGAGAGAGGGGAGGACATGCAGCAGATGACCACGGGCAGGACTCGAGCCCGGGTCGCTGCGTTGAGGGCGGAGCCTTTATGGAACGCGTTCTATTCCGTGGGAGGCGGAGTCTTACTGGGAAGGGGGTCGCTTCGAGGGCTGCTTCGCCGGGGGCTCGGGCGTCCGGCTCATCTTCCTCTTCCTCAGCGCCCGCCCCCCCCTGGAGATGTAGACGTCGTCGTCGGCTGAAAGCTCCGTGGGGGGCGGGGCGTCCGCGGGACCCGAGGCGTCCGGCGGACACATGGCGTCCGAGTCGTCCAATGACTCGCTCTCGGCTCTAATCTGCCCGGCGACGGCCTCCCTGCGCTCCCGCCTCAGTCGGGCCCGCTCCGCGCTCCGCCGGCCGCGGTCCTCGGCGCTGGTCGGGGTGTTGGGAACGTCGGGGAGCAGGGAGACGTCCTGGGAGGGGGAGTGGGACGCCGAGCTGACCTCCATCCTGGTCTTCGTCGGGAGGGCGAGGGAGTAGAGGATGCAGTCGTCCATCGGGAGCAGACTGGGATCTGGGAAGAAAGTGGGAGGAAGGGTCAAGGGAATGCAGACGACCTTTCAACAAAGACGAATCCACCAAGTCTGAACAAGCGCCAGAAGATACACAAGCAGCTTTCACTCTTCAGCGACGGTTCCTCAGCCTTCAGGGCGGATCATTCCTCCCACATTCCCGCAACGCAAGGGGCTTTACGGACCCATTACGTCTTGCGGACCCTCCTTGCGTTCACCGCCAGGGCCGGACGTGCGCCTCACAAAAGTTGTAACCTTGCGTCGAGGCGGCGCAGCAGCGAGGGCTGTGATTGGTCCGCTCACTAAAACCCGACGCAGAACCAAGACAGGATCACGACTGCGTCGAAGCGTCTGCGTGGTCCTCGCGTTGCGGGGACCCCAACCAGCCCTTCAGAGGCGTACCTTTCTCCTCGAACTGCTCCAGGTTGCCGTGGTGCTCCAGGGCCACCTTCATGTCCTCCCGCTGCCTGAAGGACTGCAGGGTGTCGTGGAGGAAGGAGGGGACGCCCACCAGCCACTCCACCATCTGCGGGCGGGGGTCAACGAGCTCAGCCCAGCAGCCCACTGCAGCGCAGCCACTCATCAGGCTATCGTCTGTTCAGCGCTTATTAGGTTGTTATTCTACTAGAATAATTGTTATTATTTTGTAATTGTTTATTGTGTCATTATTAATTATTAGGATTCACTGCAGATTCGGGCATGTAGGTAAGAAAATAAAACGTATTATATTATTATTTTAGTAAGAGATAATTCGTTTTGCTAAACGGCTGTTGCCAAATGTGGCATGCAGCAAAAACAACTGTCGCCACGGTAACAAGTACATGTTTTCACACTGAATCTATCTCTGTCCTTGACGACTGTGATAACTGTTGCTTGCTTCCCTAAGAAAAAGCACAGCATCCAGTCAAACATCTGACTTCACTCTGGACTCCCGGTCTTATCTGTGTTTGTGCTTCTAAACACGGATTAGACTGAGTCTCTGAATGGTGGATGAAATGAACACCTGTGTGAAGTCTGGGATGGGCAGCAGCTCGTCCAGTCTGGAGATGAACTCCCACACCAACATCTCCAGCGCTGTGTCGTACTTTGACCCAAAGTGCTCCGGGTAGACCTCCTAGAACGCACAGAGACACAGAGAGAGAGGGAGACAGAGACAGAGAGAGAGAGAGAGAGAGAGGGAGACAGAGACAGAGAGACAGAGACAGAGACAGAGAGAGAGAGAGAGAGAGAGAGAGAGAGAGAGGAGAGACCGGTTGACAGTTATAAACATATAGAGAGTATAGAGAATAGCTTCGAAATGTACAGTTGATGGCACATAACGTTTAAAGCTCTGGTCCTATACATGAACTGTTATGCGTCAGTATTAACATCAACAATACAAAGCAGCATTCCGACTGTCGACGGAGAGTGCCAACGTTTCCCATAATGCATATCCATGGGAACGGCCGGGCACAGATCGCCATGCGTGCGTGTGCGTGTGCGTGCGTACGCGTGTGCGTGTGCGTGCGTGCCTCACCTGGAAGAAGTGCGCCTTCTCCGCAGGGCTCTCCAGCAGAGTGTGCACCAGCTCCACAAAGTTGACCTCCGACTCCTCCACCTGGTCGACGGTGACCTGTGGCACCGGGGGGGGGTCGTTAGGATAACTCACCAACTAATAATGAACCCAACCGAATATAAACAGGAGGAGACGGCTCGGGAAGGGAGCGGGAGGAGGCAGGCCGTGTCAAACTCCCATCGGAAGGATCGTCCGGCCTGACTTTAGTTTATTAGCCGTCGTGTTTCACTGCACGTCGTCTTCCTTCATTTCACACTTCCAGGTCGCTTTTAGACGTGTGTGCTACCAGGGCCGACGGTGGAGGAGTCGTTAGGCTGATTAGCGTTCCTCTTCTCCTGCCTTCTTCCCTCTGGCTTCACAATGAAGAGAACCACCGGGGAAGCTTTCCTTCTACTCCCACGTCTGGTGACCTGCAGGCCTGAGGAAGTCCTGGTGTTCAAGAGGTCAACAACTCACTGGTCCAACTCACTCCTGGACCAGGAAACAACTCACTGGTCCAACTCACTCCTGGACCAGGAAACAACTCACTGGTCCAACTCACTCATGGACGAGGAAACAACTCACTGGTCCAACTCACTCCTGGACCAGGAAACAACTCACTGGTCCAACTCACTCCTGGACCAGGAAACAACTCACTGGTCCAACTCACTCATGGACGAGGAAACAACTCACTGGTCCAACTCACTCCTGGACCAGGAAACAACTCACTGGTCCAACTCACTCCTGGACCATGAAACAACTCACTGGTCCAACTCACTCCTGGACCAGGAAACAACTCACTGGTCCAACTCACTCCTGGACCAGGAAACAACTCACTGGTCCAACTCACTCCTGGACCATGAAACAACTCACTGGTCCAACTCACTCCTGGACCAGGAAACAACTCACTGGTCCAACTCACTCCTGGACCATGAAACAACTCACTGGTCCAACTCACTCCTGGACCATGAAACAACTCACTAGTTTAACTCACTCCTGGACCATGAAACAACTCACTAGTTTAACTCACTCCTGGACCATAAAACAACTTACTAGTTTAACTCACTCCTGGACCATGAAACAACTCACTGGTCCAACTCACTCCTGGACCAGGAAACAACTCACTGGTCCAACTCACTCCTGGACCAGGAAACAACTCACTGGTCCAACTCACTCATGGACGAGGAAACAACTCACTGGTCCAACTCACTCCTGGACCATGAAACAACTCACTGGTCCAACTCACTCATGGACCAGGAAACAACTCACTGGTCCAACTCACTCATGGACCAGGAAACAACTCACTGGTCCAGCTCACTCCTGGACCAGGAAACAACTCACTGGTCCAACTCACTCATGGACCAGGAAACAACTCACTGGTCCAGCTCACTCCAGGACCATGAAACAACTCACTGGTCCAACTCACTCCTGGACCAGGAAACAACTCACTGGTCCAACTCACTCCTGGACCAGGAAACAACTCACTGGTCCAACTCACTCCTGGACCATGAACAACTCACTGGTCCAACTCACTCCTGGACCATGAACAACTCACTGGTCCAACTCACTCCTGGACCATGAACAACTCACTGGTCCAGTTTGACCTCTGCCCTTATGAATGAGAAGGCCTGGACTGCGCAAAGGTTATTACGAAACATAGCATGGATTAAGTCTTATCGACATGCCCCCCCCCTAACCCCTCATAAATACACATGGGAGGACACTTCCTTACACACACACACACACACACCCCCGCCCCCCCCCCCCTGACAAAAGGCTTCCTTCCAATACACACCAACTCTCTGTGTTCTCGGGAGCTCCGACTAAACGTGTGTGAAACACGTTCACATCCTGGAGTCCACGCATCCCTCGTTACACTGGGAGGAGACTGGAGCCCCAGGGTGAATATTAGAGGGAGGCGTCCTATCGTGTGTGTGTGTGTGTGTGTGTGTCTGTGTGTCTGTGTGTGTGTGTGTGTGTGTGTCTGTGTGTCTGTGTGTCTGTGTGTGTGTGTGTGTGTGTGTGTGTGTGTGTGTCTGTGTGTCTGTGTGTGTGTGTGTGTGTGTTCAGGGCCCAGTGAGTGGTAGAGTTGAACCACTTCCATTGACCTTCGCCCTGTCCTTCCCCTAAAGCACGTGGTCCGGATTGTGCAACAGTCATTGAGCCGACGCGTCCAAAGCTCCGTGCGCACGCGGCGGAGAGAACCAAAGCCTGACGACAACACGACATCTCTTCTCTAACTCAGAGATACGGAGATCTGACCTCCCGACCTGGAGCTTCCTAACTTCCACATCCAACTGAAGTCGACCACGACAAGAGCCGAAACCACGAGGGCTGAGGAGCGAGACGGGACTCCTCCGTGATCCACCGCCCCGGGGGGGGACCAGCACCCGCCCCACGCGGTCCGCTCTGCTGGTCCGCTCTGCTGGTCCGCTCTGCTGGTCCGCTCTGCTGGTCCGCTCTGCTGGTCCGCTCTGCTGGTCCGCTCTGCTGGTTCTGTGTCCACCCTTTAGTGCTATTGAGGCCTGGTGACAGGCTGGTGACAGGCTGGTGCCAGGCTGTTGACAGGCTGGTTGGACTGTAAACAGTCACTGCTGTACTAAGGTGTGTGCTGTGACCAGAGTCAACGTCATGTTTATGGAGTGCTGTCATCTGTCACTCACTGGAATGCTTCATGCAGCTCTGTCGATTCTTTTGGGGGAACATTGTTTTAGAATGAACTCCAATCCTAGGGGAGCACGGAGAACGAAATCCCCAAAATGATGTTTCAAATGTTTCAAACACAGGAAAAACAAACTAACTGAGCTGGTCTCTCCCGGGTCAATCCACCCGCTGATGAACGGAGGAGTCCGTCAAGGAGAGGGAACGCGCCCAGATGGTGTTCAGGGTGGGGGTCGGGGGTCACTCACGTGGGGGTCGTTGGCCGTGCTGCTCGGAGCCTTGATCCGGTCCAGGTGGGGCTGGATGGTCTGGAGGTCCACCGGCTCAGTGCTCCGACACAGCTCCAGAACCAGCTGGACACACACACACACACACACACACACACACACACACACACACACACACACACACACACACACACACACACACACACACACACACACACACACACACACACACACACACACACACACACACACACACACTCTTCTTACCCGAACTTGTGTCAGGGTGGAACTGCAGAACGTTTGAGCGATAAAAAAACCTGAATGACGGCGTTTAAAAATCGTTTTAAAGATCTTCGACCTAAAGCAAGTCCGCCATGGGCGACGACACAAACAGACACAGTGGGACCGGGCCTCACCCGGGCCCTGAGCCCCAGGATGAGCTGCGCCCGCTGGCTGTAGCTCATCAGCTGGGGGACCAGCTCCGTCACCATGGTGACAAACTCCTCCAGCATCCCATAGTTGTCCACCAGTCCCTGCTGCACCACCTGCCACATGGCAGCCGAGAACAGTTGCAGGGGCGGAGCCATGAGGCGGAGGTACGCCACGGGGAACTCATTCCCTGTGGGGGGGGGGGGGGGGGGAGAAGAGAGAGAGAGAGAGAGAGAGAGAGAGAGAGAGACAGACAGAGAGAGAGACAGAGACAGAGAGACAGAGACAGACAGAGAGGTTAAACACCAACAAACCAATCAGGAGGAGTCTTTCATAGCCAGTGAACGCTCCGTTATTTTCTGACCTGATCCACAAACCTGATCCGAGTTGGTTTTGGCCGATACTTTTTCAGATTTGAAAAAAAGGACTTGCTTCGAGTTGTGTAGTTGCGTACCTTTTATGTTCCTTCGACATATGACGGTATGTTAATGAAAAGCACAAATTATTTAAATTGAACTATTGCAACTATGTCTTATAAATGTACCTCTCGACAATTAGTGAAATGTTTTAGGCCAGAAGATTTACCATAAAATCATCTATGAATTAATTAATAAATTAATGAATTAACTAACATCTTAAACTTTAATGAATATAAAAGTGTAAGATATTAGCACTAAGTACGAATGTTTCAGAATTGTTAAGTGTTCTTCAAAAGGGTCTTCAATACCAGGAACAAAAGTTGCACCAGATTCTTGAGGTTCTGCTTCCTGAGTTCTGCCCTTTGTGGTTTCTGTTTGAATACTGACTACTACGTTTCCTGTAGTGACTCCTGCCCTCTCAGCGAATGAGATAAACATGAGCTGTATTTTCACTGTCGTCTGTCACCATGGTTATTTGTTCTAATTGATTTCAGGTTCACCTGGTCGCATCTTTAGAGTAGATAATGTGACCGATGATTATTTTTGTTGTTATGGATATATATCTGTTGTTATGGATATATATCTGTTGTTATGGATACATCAGTATGAATTGAAGATCTCCGACAACATGGGCTATCGCAGTTGAGTGCTACTTCAGAATATACTTAAGGTCAATTAGTGACGGTATAAACATAGCTTCCTGAAACGAAAGACAACACATGTGGGACTGGCGAGGGCAGTGCATCCTCCCAGTAACCACACACACACACACACACACACACACACACACACACACACACACACACACACACACACACACACACACACACACACACACACACACACACACACACACACACACACACACACACACACACACACACACACACACACACACACACACACACACACACACACACACACACACACACAGGTTACAGTCCCCAGCAGCTCTGCACGCAAAATAACAAAAACAAAGAGAAACACCAGCGGAGTACTACTGCGGCAATCAGTACGGGGTCTGCCGCTGACCTGTGGACTGGACGCCGCTGACACATCGACCATGAACAACATGTGCAATGATAACATGTGCATTCATAACATGAGGATCAAAGCGCACTTTTGACCTGCGGCTTCGAGTTGAACTCTGCCTTGCTACTTAGTAGGTTAAAGCACGGAATACACGCACCTCGACTGCAGTCACTTTGAGCTCCGTGTTTAATTTCCATTGGGTTACGGGGAGTGAAAAAAAAAAAAGAGCCCCTCGTTTCCTCCGGGAGGGAAAAACCAACCCGCACACTGCTTTCTGCTGTCCGCACACGGCTACTGTAGAATAAAACAATGCTCAGCACAGCCGATCACTGCAGATCCTGCGAGATGCATCGGAAACATCGGCCGGCCATTTAAAACGAGGGCTTTATTTTCATTCTGGGAGTGGGTGGAGGGAGAACAAAGGTTCTGGTCTCATCCGCTTCAGTCCAGATCACGGGAAACCCTCGTCCCTGGTTGGCTGAAGGAGACCAGACCCGACCGGCTCCGCCCCGCAGGGTGGCGCTGTAGGGTCGTCTTCGAAGTCCTTAAAGTAACTTCCGGATTGGAATATTTTCGAAGTAAAAGCATGTTCTGCACGCTTGAACCTGTGAATCATAATAATGATAAAATGTTCTCTTTGTAGCGACTTAGCGAAACGTAACAATATATTTTAGGTATTGGACATTTCTGTAGTGAAAGTGTAAATGTTAATGAGCGTGTAAACTGCCATACAGAGACAATTTGCAAGTTACAGGATTTATGATTAGATATTTATAATTGTAGAATTTTTAATTGTAGAATTCGGTAGTTGCTGTTTGCGTATATGGTAAGCGATAAAGAGAATGCTTAGTTACATTTTCATCCAGATCTATCGGTGCGTAAACAAAGACTTTTATTTTGGAAGAGCCCACATATGACCTGGACGTCATTTGTAAAAGTCTGGAGCAAATGGGTCCATGGGTAATTCCAAAACGTGTGGATGTTATCATTTTTCCTTCGTTAGTCATTAGTGCAGGAGCGCGCTGTGCCAAAAAGCGAGGTGCCTTTAACTGTGGGGGTTAAACCAGTCGGTACAGGAACTGAATTTAAGGAGTGTGTACGAGTGAAGTAGGCATTATTTGTCTATTTAAATCGAACCTTAATGCCTTGTCAGGATTTAGTTAAATTACTGCTCGTATGATTGTTACTAAATACCACTGAGCTCAGTAGTTCAAATTAAAATATTGCATTTTAATATAGGACATCTTCATAATACATTTTACAAAAGTAGGAGACACTTCTCAGGGGGAACAGACAGTGGAAGAACCACCAGCGGAAACACCAGAGCATCCATGGTCACCTCACTGAAGGTTCACAAAACGTTACTTTACTAAATGCACTATGGCATACTTTCACATAAAGCACTTTCAAACTTGAATGATAAATGATGACCGATGTTTATTTTTTCAATTAAAAATAAAATTCCCAGTGAATAAAAAAAAAGTACAAAAACAGTGACACCCTTTTGCCAGGTGATGATTTATTTAATATAACATCACACAGCTTTCTATCGAGTACAGCCAACAAAATGGCAGCAATCGTAGTGTTATGAAAACCCACAGGCCCGACATCGGAGGTGGTCCTTCTCGAGCAGGCCTCGGCAGAGTTCGGAACGTTTAAACTGGGAGTGGAAACGCAAATCAACCCGCTATAGTACGGCCAAGAGTGCTAATGGAATAACACCAGTAATAGTGTCAGCACACAGTGTTTACATTCAGAGGTACATTGTCGTCTGCATGATGCTCTGGGGGGGACTTCACCATCAGATATCTTGTGTTCACCAAAGGATACCATCCAATGACATCCCGCTGTCAGGGCCCCCCCGGCCCCCCTAACGGTGGGGGCTTCCTCTTCCTGCTGGCGCTGTCGTGTCTGTGGACGCGCAGGTGGTTCTTCATGTTGGACTGCTGGGTGAAGCCCTTGTCGCAGTAGGGGCAGCGGTGGGGCTTCTCCCCGGTGTGGACCCGGACGTGTCTCTTCAGGTGGTTCTTGGTGCTGAAGCGTTTCTCGCAGCGCTCGCAGGCGTACGGCCGCTCGCCCGTGTGCACGCGCCCGTGCTCCTTCAGCTGCTGCGCCGTGAAGAAGCGTCGGGCGCAGCCGTCGCACTGGAAGGGCTTCACGCCCGCGTGCCTGCGCAGGTGCAGCGCGTACGAGGTCAGGTACCTGAAGCCCCGCCCACACTCGCTGCACAGGTGGGGCTGGTCCGGCGAGTGCACGCGCAGGTGGGTCTTCAGCACGCCCTTCTCCTTGAAGGCCTTGCCGCAGACGGAGCAGGCGAAGGGCCGCGCCCCCGAGTGGCGGCGCAGGTGTACCGCGAGCGAGGAGCGGTGTGTGAACGTCTTGCCGCACTGCGGGCACACGATAGGCTCCTCCCCGCGCCGGTGCGCCTGCAGGTGCCTCTGCAGCCCGCCCTCCGAGACCAGCCGCCGCGGGCAGCGCTCGCACTGGTACACCTGCTTGGCGCGCCGCGGCGGGGCGGGCTGGGGGGGAGGCGCGGCGGGGCAGCGGTGCTCCAGGAGGTCCGGCCAGCGGGGGAAGGCGCGGTCGCACTGGGGGCAGGAGTGGCTCCGGCCGCCGTCGAGGGCGGAGCCCGGGGTGTCGCTCTGGGCGTCGCCGCCGCCACCACCGTCAGCCAATCGGACGTCCTCTGGGGTTCGGTCGCCGCTCGGCTCCGCCTGGACGGACGGTCGGTCTGCGGAGGGGGGGGGGGGGGGGGGGGTCGACAGCGTGAGCCTCTTGGCGCCGGGGTCGTGTGTTTCGTCGTAGGGAATCGGCCTCACGATGACCGGGTTAGCGCCGTACGCCGCGTGTTGTGATCTGAGAGCAGTGCGAGGGCAGGGAGAACCCCAACGCTCCCATGAACCCCTCTCCCCGCCCATCCCCGTCGTGTTGCAGCTGGACTGACCACAGAACATCTGCAGCCCGTCAGATTCACCCCCTCACCGTGGCGGCCGGAGGAGCGGCCGAGAAGAGACGGGTCCTCCTGCAGCCGGGCGGCGCCCTCGCCCTCCTCGCTGAAGGGGTCGCCCGGGGTCAAGCTGGTCCCTTTGGACGCCAGCGAGGACAGAATGACGGCCGACCTGAAGGGGAAGAGGTCTGGGGAGGAGAGCTGGGTCAGTAGAGGAGAGAGAGAGAGAGAGAGAGAGAGAGAGAGAGAGAGAGAGAGAGAGAGAGAGAGAGAGAGAGAGAGAGAGAGAGAGAGAGAGAGAGAGAGAGAGAGAGAGAGAGAGAGAGAGAGAGAGAGAGAGAGAGAGAGAGAGAGAGAGAGAGAGAGAGAGAGAGAGAGAGAGAGAGAGAGAGAGAGAGAGAGAGAGAGAGAGAGAGAGAGAGAGAGAGAGAGAGAGACTTCCTCTTGTAATGCTGCTGCTTGCTTTCTCGAGGATTGAGATGTGTTGCATTTCACACACCTGTGATTGACAGACAAGATGGTTTCTCTGGACCAATCAGGGCATCTCTTCCCTGATTGGTTCAGGGAATCCGCCTTACTTAACATGAGCAGGGAGTTGTCTAAAATCTAAATTAGCTGAAATGTATATTCTCACGCGCATTTCACTCACTAATGGCTCGCAACCTGTCAGCCAACAAACGCCACCCCGATGATATCTAATGATGGCTCACCTACAGCACCTTGACACATTGTTGACTTACTCTTCTCTAACTTCGCTGACCCTCTGGTTGGGTGCTGGAAGAGCGTTCTTAAATCTTCCGTGTCTGATCCGAACTCCTCCAGTCGGGGGACGAGTGAGTCGAGGTCCGGGTGGGTGGCCACCTGAGCAGGGACGGAGAGGTCCCAGTGAGGGCGTGGGGTTCAGTAGAGTCACCACTAGGGGGCGACATCCTCCTTCCTAAAGTAGGCACATGAACTTTGGGGCCGTCGTGATTCTTCTTCCTTAAGAGATACTGTTACAGCCTATACTGGTGTATTCGCTGCTAACCCTGGCAATCTCTGAAACATAATCTAAACATGAGATATTAACAGTTTAAACATACGAGTTGATCCGAACATAATCTAAACATATGAGATATTAACATAGGTTAAACATATGAGATCTTAACATTGATTAAATATTATAGAACTATGTTTTACCTAAGAGCCAGTGAGCAAAAAATCATTTTTTATTTGAACGTGTATTAGATCACTAACTAAAATACCACCGTGATTTAGGGTTAAAACTCAAGGATTTCACCCTTCTCCCTAAAACGTTCCACTCTGCTGTGACCTTTCAATGTCGCTAAGACATCACGAAAAAGAAGGTAACCTGATCGGACCTGTTAGGTCAGTCAGCAGTTGTTTAATTGTGCGCAGGCTGATCCTGCAGAAGCCTTAATTATAGTGTTGATGGTCTACTTCTAGGTGGGACTGTACACAATACCTAATTATTTTATTTGTATTCTTTTTGTAGCTTTAAATACAGCCCCTTGATGAATGTAATTACTAACTGTACATTAAAAAGTATTTCTGCTCAATTTAAATGGTTGAATCTCCTCGAGACTGAATATTTACTACAGCGTTTCTACAGCTCGATGCGGTTCTGCAATGATTCCGTCTTTACGGAGATATTCCCGAACCGCATAAAACAAAACCGGATCGTTTTCGCCCGTTTCGGCTCCGTGTGGACGGGGCCTAAGGAGATTGTGGCGGAGGGAAATCCTCAACTTCCAAAGACTCAGTCTGAACGAAGCCCCTCCCTCCCCCTCACTAATAACAGAACTCTAAGCCCAAAGCACATTTTTTAAACGCGTTTCTAATTCCAGCAGAATTTCCAGTAGTACCACATAGTTTAAACGTATGACAGCCTACCTCAACAAAACTAGAGACTGGGAGGAGCTCCTCCAGCCGTGACAGAAACTCCCACACAAGGATCTGGAGAGATGTGTCAAAACGACATCCGTAGTGTTCTGGGAAGGCGTTCTGTTTGAGAGCGGGGGAAGAAGACTAAGGCCCAATCCCATTTCTACCCCTTACCCCTTCCCCTTACCCCTCCCCCTTGTTTTGAAGGGGGAGGGGTAAGGGGTAGAAATGGGATTGGGCCTAAACCAAGTGTCCAGATCATTTGGCCAAAAAAAGTGTATCAGGGTATTACTGTGTGAGCAAAGATAAGAAGTGTTATTGTTCATTTAAAGAAAGTGAGAGAACACCCCAACAAACTGATCAATAAATGATCATCATGTAGTGTAGTCCCTGCCCGTGATGTTTCTATGGTCCTGAAAAATCACAAAAAAATAATCATCCCTCACCTTGAAAAAATCATATTTTTTTCTGAAAGACTTTTTGTCTGTGAATGTTTGAACCAGTTCCACAAAGGCCGTCTTTGAAACACCCAGCTCTCCGTCAGGGAACTGCAGAACACAAAAACATTGATTTGTGCAAACGCATAAACTTTATTGTATATTGGGACACATAGAAATACACGGGAAACAAACTGGATCAACATTTAAAATAAAGAGTAACAAGAGTAACAAGAGTAACAAGAGTAACAAACTAAGCAAAAACAAACATCACCCAGCAAACCCTGCAGGCACCATTAAAAGGGTTAGGGTTAGAACCATTTATCTTATGAACCCATCTCCCATGTGTACCTCTTCCGGTGTGTCCTGTGTTGTCAACAGCTGGATGGCGATCAACTGCTCCCTGATCGCTGTACTGTCCAACTCGTCGTCCCCCTGCACCAGCTCCAGGATGAACTGGAGAACACGTTCATTAGGTCTGGAGCTATCCAATCAGACGATACCTTTACCATGCACATTCAGTACGATAACCCCGTATGCAACACTTGACATGTTGACGAAGTGTCTGCACTTCTGGTTCAGTGATTCTTGCACTAGGTAACTTGGGAACAAGGCTCGCTAGATTCTTGCAGCAGATTAATGACCACATGAAGGTGAAGGTACCGACCCTCGCCCGCAGTCCCAATACGAGCTCAGCCATCTGCCTGGGAGTCAGAAGTTCTGGAACCATCTCCGTTACCAAGGTGACGAACTCCGCCAGCTTCCCGTACTGCTGTACGTTGCGTTGCTGGGCAACGCGCCACATGCACGCCGACATCAAGCGGAGGGGAGGGACAAGAAGACGCAGCGAGGCCAGCGGGAGCTGAGCGTCTGAAACCGATAAAGCAGAAGTAATGACTTTAATTTCGGTGGTTTTGTTTCATTGCATTAACTTTTAACAATTGAAATAAAAACGTCGCCTGCAATTAAAACGAATTGAATGATTGGCGCACACCTGTGCCGTCGAGGAAGGTGTCGTTGTTGACAGCCATCGTCGTTGCTCTCGACCCACCGGGCGGCTGGTTCTGGTTCAACCCAACGGGGTCTGGACGGTCGCCTCCCCGGTATGATGGTTGCGTCAGTGGCTCTCCTCGATAGTCGCATGGATCTGGAGGGAAAGAGGAAGGCTGAGGATACAGCAGACTAAAGAGCAGTGGAGGCTGTTGAATAGTGCGATAGTTTATATCGATGGGCGGGTCTACTGGCCACACTTTGTGCGTTAAAATAACAGTGATTACCATAGATTTAACCTAGGCAGTCAAAGGAGTCAAAGCGAGACAAGGTAAAGCCTTCTCTCGCCTGCAGACAACGGTACACATGTATGGATCGCAAGCAACGTTGACAGTATAAATATTAGTTAAGCTCGTTGTTTCCTTTCCTCTTCTTTCAAGAAGTGAGTTCAATGACACCAGTAGTTTTATGGCGACACATGTAACAAACCTACATTCAATTTTGTGATAAAAGGAATAGATAAAGCAAGAACAATTTAAAGTCTGACCCACTGACTTCATAACAACAACATGATCCAAGTGATCCTATCCTCCACGATTTGTACATCCGGGTCAAAGATGCTGCCTTACAAAATAAAATACCTTGTAGCGCGATTGTAATATGTTATCTCATTCTGTTGCTGTATGAGTCTCCCTTTTCCTCCGTTAATTAACGCAATAGAGTGGCGAAGTCACGCCCCTTCCGGTAGGGCTCATGGGACCTATGAGATCGAAAAATATGAATGGGTGTCAATGGAGAGAAAATAATTATTTTCTGGTCCCAGTCTTTATATGCCCTGGATTACACATATGTTGTTTGTGGATTTAAATGATAATTGTTCATGCAAAGAAAACTAAAAATGTTCGTGAAGAAGTTTGATAATTTTAGGTTTTATGTGAGGCCGCTTTGTGAACTACAGCTCTTCGCTGCTCTCGACGCATATGAAATACGTCACCACACCCGCCCTTGGAACTCGGCACAGAGATGGCGATCTCTCTGCCCCACTTCGCCGCTTTTTCCAAGGGGAGGATAAAAGCATCGAAAGAGGTGAAAACCATTATAAATCGGGGCACGTGCAGAGTTTCAGTTATGCCGATGGGAAGATTGTCGGTCTTCTCCACGCCAGTCGCAGGGAGCGTGACGTCACATACGAGCCGTGTAGTCTTTCTCGTTGTGTTTTCTCTACAGCCTTTATCTGAACAATTGCACAATAAACGGTCGAACTCTTTGCATGAAAAATTATCCTTTAAATCCACAAACAACATATGTGTAATCCAGGGCATATAAAGACCGGGACCAGAAAATAATTATTTTCTCTCCATTGACACCCATTCATATTTTTCGATCTCATAGGTCCCATGAGCCCTACCGGAAGAGGCGTGACTTCGCCACTCTATAGAGTGGCGAAGTATGTGCACGGCTCGTATGTGACGTCACGCTCCCTGCGACTGGCGTGGAGAAGACCGACAATCTTCCCATCGGCATCACTGAAATTCTGCACGTGCCCCGACTTATAATGGTTTTCACCTCTTTCGATGCTTTTATCCTCCCCTTGGAAAAAGCGGTGAAATGGGGCAGAGAGATCGCCATCTCTGTGCCGAGTTCCAAGGGCGGGTGTGGTGACGTATATCATATGCGTCGAGAGCAGCGAAGAGCTGTAGTTCACAAAGCGGCCTCACATAAAACCTAAAATTATCAAACTTCTTCACGAACATTTTTAGTTTTCTTTGCATGAAAAATTATCATTTAAATCCACAAACAACATATGTGTAATCCAGGGCATATAAAGACTGGGACCAGAAAATAATTATTTTCTCTCCATTGACACCCATTCATATTTTTCGATCTCATAGGTCCCATGAGCCCTACCGGAAGGGGCGTGACTTCGCCACTCTATAGACCTCTGAAGAATAAGTCCCGCCTCCGAGGCGCCTGGTTCCATGCCAAAAGCCTGTGAAATAACATGGGGTTTTTGAATGATCGTACATAACAAACTGTGGGTGGCGAAGAAGTAGATTCCACTTGGGTTTTGGATTGTAGGTGCCGTTAAAGTAGTAAACGATTATAAATGCTACTTTAACGGCACCGACAATCCAAAACCCAAGTGGAATCTAGATGGAAAAAGTGTGTTGTTCAAAACATGAGCAGCTTTTACTTCTTCGCCACCTACAGAGTTTGTTATGTACGATCATTCAAAAACCAAGACATTTGACCGATGGAACCAGGAGCCTCGGAGGCGGGACTTATTCTTCAGAGGTATATTGTGTATGGAGTATATTTAACTATAAAGATGAAATAGTCACCATAACCTAACCAGCGGGGTCAAGTTAACCCACACCTACTTGAAAGATTGATGAAGGGAAATTTTTTTATTGTACAAAGATTTATTGCGTTACTATTAAAAGTCATGCAAATACATTTTAATTAGTGCGAAATAGTAAAAGAACGTAGTGGCCACTTTGAAGGTTTGTAGTGTCGTGGATAAAACCCACCATCTAATACTAAATACAAATTACGAGAGGTTTGAGAAGGACTAGGGTTGAATGAGCATGGCTTTATTGCCACCGCAGAGTAACATTATCTGAGTTGCCTGCAAAGAACTCGCGAACAATCTCGGAGCTCCGCCTTATATCCTAATTGTGTGATCCCTAAGATGTCCTTGGCCAATCACAATGCTCTAAACTACGGGGCCTCGGACGTTCACGCCCACGATATCCAAGATACATTTCATACAGTAATTACAAGCACTACGTCCAAAATGTTGACATATTAAACATTAGTTGCATGAAGTGAGGTCTTTCATTAAAATCCATTCATCGCCTTTTTTATTAACGTGATCTTAAATCACCATGACTTACCACATGGGTTTAAGAGATGAGCACTGCGAAAGCAATATTCATTTAAACAGTAAAATATGCAGTTGTAATAGTTAATAACGCCACTTTATTAGTCCATGGCATATACAGTCATAATCCTAAAGCTGGTACCGTCTGATTTTAACCGGTGTATGGATTAGTTACCTTAACTCTAATTTGGAGCCTACAGAATATACATTCTAAAGCCAGACCAGGAGCCATGGGAGGGCGTTTCCTCACACCGTGACGGGGGCAGGCCGTCTTTGAGGGGCCCCTTATACCTAAACGAGGGGCGCAACCTCAGTAACACGTCAAAGAGGAACACGTGTAAATGTCCTCAGAATGCCAACACTGGTTGACCAAGGAAAGCCAGCTAATATCTAGTGTTTCACATTTGGCTCCATTGTACATATATTTACCTTATATTCTTGTATAATTCATACCTTAAGCTGACCTTACCCCCCCCCCTGCTGTGAATTCCTTCTCCACCAATATATCCCAACATTCGGCAAATATGCTTTTAAACCTTCTTTATTGTTTTCTCTGAACTGAGTTCTGCAAAAAAAAAATCCTATTAGAATAAATGGTCATCCACAAAAGTACCCGCTGAGAATCTCCATGTGTGGCCAGGGTGGGCGTGTCCAGGACAGACCATAAGAACCCAACGCGTCTCCCTGGGATTGTTTCTGCCCGCCACCGACCAACAGGAACACATCAAGCGTTCTTCTTCTCTTTGGTGTGAACGCGCATGTGAATCTTCATGTTGGAGCTCTGCTGGAAGCGCTTGCTGCACACCAGACACTGGTACGGCTTCTCCCCGGTGTGCGTGCGGACGTGCCTGGTCAGGGAGTTGCCCGTCCGGAACCTCTTGTCGCAGTGGGTGCAGGGGTGCGGTCGCTCGCCCGTGTGTATGAGCTGGTGCACGCGGCGCCGCTGCGACGAGGCGAACCGCCGGCTGCACGCGTTGCAGGGGAAGGGCTTCTCCCCGCTGTGCATGCGGTTGTGCTGCACCAGCGACGTCATGTGGTTGAAGCCCTTGCCGCACTCGCTGCAGAGGTAGGCGTACTCGGCGCCGTGCAGCTTCAGGTGCGCACGGAGCACGCCCTTCTCCTTGAAGCGCTTCCCGCAGAAGGTGCAGGGGAAGGGCCTCTCCCCGGTGTGCAGGCGCAGGTGCGTCTTCAGCCAGTGGACCGACTTCAGCACCTTGTTGCACTGCGGGCAGACCACCGAGCGGTTGACCCCGTGCGTAGCCTGGTGCTTCCTCAGGGCCTTCTCCGAGCCCAGCTGCCGCTGGCACTGGTCGCACTGGAAGCTCCGCGCCGCCGCCGCCTTCTGCTGCTCGTGCGCCAGGAGGTGCGACCTCAGGGCGTTCTCCGAGCCAAGCCGCCGCAGGCACTGCTCGCACTGCAGCCCTGGCCCCGCCCCTTCGAGCCCCGCCCCTTCAGGCCCCGCTCCTTCAGGCCCCGTGGCGTGCGCCATGAGGTGCCGCGTCAGGGCCTTCTGGGAGAACAGCTGTCTCTGGCAGCGGCCGCACTGGAAGCCCCGCCCAATGGCGCCGTGCACGCTGCAGCGGTGGCCCAGCAGGTCCGCCCAGCTGCTGAACCTCTGGCCGCAGTACGGGCAGGACTGGCTCCGGGTGGCCACGGGGGCGGAGCCAGGGGGGCTGCCGCTGGCGAGGGGGGGGGCGGGAGGGGAGGAACCGATGACCTCTGGCTCCTCCGGCTCCCCCTCCTCCTCCTCCTCTTCCTCCCCCTCCTCCTCTTCCTCCTCCTCCTCCTCCTCCTCTTCTTCCTCCTCCTCCTCATCATCTTCCTCCTCCTCGCCGTCTCCATCGAGTGGAGGGCGCTGGGCGGCCGTGACGTCTGTGGAGGAAAGACCACAGCCACAGCTTCAGCCCGGTGGGGGTGCGTCTCCACAGACCGTGGACGAACTCACCGGGACGTGGTCCGATAAGGAACAGCATCCGGTGTGTAACGTCTCAGCCTCACACGCTCACAACACCGTGAGGCTGCTGATGAAGCCGCACTCCTTTTGTTCAAGTCCTACGGAAACACAGGGACCAGTCTGGGCGTCTGCCTCACCCTGCTCCCGGAGGTCCAGCCCCGGTACGCTCTCCCTCGCTGCCCCCTCCTCGATGAAGTAGTCCTCAGCCCGGAGGCCGAGCCGCCTGGAGGCCAGAGAGGACAGGAGCACCCGGGAGCTGAAGGACGGCGGGTCTGGGGGGGAGAGGCGCGGCGTTAGGAACGGGGACCTTCAGGCCCCTCCTTTAGCCCGGCTATGCCCCGTCCCTCCCCGTTCTGTGATTGGTTCCCCATCTCAGGCGAAAAGGCGGCCTGGGTTCCATGGATCCGATTTTCGCCTGAGATGGGGAACCAATCACAGAACGGGGAGGGACGGCAAGACGATGACGGCGTCTACGCGACACACCCATCGTCTTCTTCCTCATCGACTTCCTGTCGCTCTGCATACGTCATCTGGTATAATCGATACGATTGGCTATGAGCTACGTACAGACTCATGATAGACGTTCGTATCGCCCAATAAACGGCTCCGGGCAATTGTAAACTGCGCCTCCAATAGGAGACAATGAATGTGTGGTTCCCAGACCTCTCCTCAATGTCGATTGAGATGAGGTCTGGCCTTCGCCAGGCCAGCCCTCATTGGTGGTAACCAGTGTCCTAGGAAGAAGACCTAAGGAACCGAAAAGGATAGCAACAGGGAGATTCAGGCCCTCATTGGTGGTAACCAGTGTCCTAGGACCTAGAAAGGAGACCTGAGGAACCTAACGCAGGCAGACGAGGAGAGGAAGGAAACGAGATCTCAGGGAAATGACAGAATTCAGCAAGTGATAAAACTAATGAACCAACAGGAAATGCAAATTGTGTGCATGGTCCACAAACAAAGTCAAAGCGAACAAAAGCAGGATCTTACTCTTCTTCAACTTCCAGCCTTTTTGTCGATGCTTCAGAAGAGTAGTAAAGTCTTCAGGGTCGGAGATAAAGTGGTGAGCATCGGGGTCCAGGGAATCAAGGTGGAAGTTGGAGGCCACCTGAACAATGAAGGACAGCTTCTATGATTAGAAAGGGCAATGACTGCTTCTACTGGGCTGAACGGGACTCCAAAACATGAGATAAAAGTTAGCTTTCTGGTAAAACTGAAGATGTGACATTTAATTTGACCTTTTTGTGATTTTAATAAATATGCATTTGAATACCCGTACGTTCCATTTTTCCACATTTGGCTGTGGAACAGTGTTTCAGTTTGCTAACGGCTGGTGAATGCCAACTATAAGAAAACCGAAACACTTAATAACCATAACTGATTGAGAGATTTGGTCATGGTAGGTATCTGAAAGCCCTCCTCATGTCCTGATAAACTGTTATATGTGCGTCGTCAGGCAGAGGATTCCGGAAGGTCTGAGCTGCTTCTTTGGGTTTCCGGCGTCAGCCCAAGAACAGAGTATTGAACGGGAGACTTTTTGGTCGGTTTGGAAGAAACAGACTTGGAACCTGCCCTTTGGTCTGAATCAGCCTCTTCATCTGACGAGCCAGGGGTAAACAAGAGGACTAAAGCGGAGGTCTCCTCTCCAACACCCCCACACCCACCTCACAGAACCCAGACACCGGGAGCAGCTCCTCCAGCCGACAGAGGAACTCCCACACCACCACCTGCAGCGTCGTGTCGAAGCGGGATCCATAATGCTCCGGGAAGACTTTCTGCAGGGAAAAATAAAGACAACGTCTTATTAAAAGTATATCAAAACCACAGCCACCAGATGGCGATGAAGTGGATATGTTGGCAGGGACGATCTTTAAAGAACAATAACAGATCAACCCTTACCTTGAAAAAAGTTTTCTTTTCACTTGGTTTGTCCCTCAATTTTTGGACCAGTTCTACAAACGCCTTCTTTGACTCCTCCACCTCTCCGTCTGGGAGCTGTCGGCAGGAGACACACATGATTCGCTCTGTTATGCAGCATTATATCTGGACACATATTTGATTTACAGCAATAAGAAACAGCAAAACGTAATTATTTACCCTTTGAGTTTAGCTATGTCATCCCCACCCTGACTGACTTCAGACAGAGGTCATCAATGAGCCGGTTAGTCTGGGTTTGAACCCTGAGCCAATCAGCAGGGTCGTTACCTCTTCTCCTGGGCCCTTGGTCTTCAGCAGGCGGACGCTGTTCAGCTGCTTCTGGAGCGCCGGACTGTCTGACTGCTCCTCACACTGCAGCATCTCCAGGATGAGCTGGAGAGCAGTTCAGAAGAGCCCATGAAATGAACTCATTCGGCCCATTCGATCCAAATGAAAGGTTTGATCTGTTCTTTAAGTCTCATTGCGGTCGTGCACCTCTTTTACAACATAGCGAATAGAATATACATAACTGATGACAAAATTATAGTGTTTTTCTTCTGACCCCTGCTACACAAAGTTACCCCAAATCCTATCCCACCTTTATCGGACAGACCTTTTAACTATACCTTAGTAACAATTCTTGCCAATTAAATATGATAGTTAAAGACCACATGAAGGTGAAGGTACCGACCCTCGCCCGCAGTCCCAATACAAGCTCAGCCATCTGCCTGGGAGTCAGAAGTTCTGGAACCATCTCCGTTACCAAGGTGACGAACTCCGCCAGCTTCCCGTACTGCTGTACGTTGCGTTGCTGGGCAACGCGCCACATGCACGCCGACATCAAGCGGAGGGGAGGGACAAGAAGACGCAGCGAGGCCAGCGGGAGCTGAGGGTCTAGAAGATGAGATAACCTCGTGTTACGACCCCATCTGGACATGTTTGGTTTATACACCAAGTGGCTAACGGGCAGGGTTCAGAAGTTAAACATTTCTCTTTCTGTAAACCGTTACTATAGTATAGGATAGGTCTCTATAGTATGCTCATCACAGAAATTAAGAAACATCTGAAATCTAAGTCTAATGAAACGAGGATAGATGGAAACTAACCTGTGCCCGCTTTGAAGGCTAGTTCCAGTTCCTTGTTCTCGGCCATGGTGGTTATCTGGTGGTTCAGGTTCTGTTTCTGGTTCTTCTCCTAAACGGGTTTTTCTTTTGCATCTGACACAGCTATTGGCTCAAGACGACGATACACGCAGCAGCTTCAACAGCACTTTCCGATTTTCTGCTTCTGAGATGTTGCAGGAACCTTGTGAGAAACAGACACGGGAACGGTCTGACGGACAACATTAAGGGGGAACATGTTTCCTTTTAGAAGGACAGACGTGGCTTACTAAAGATATAACTTGTGGTGTTTTGTACCCTTATCTATCCATGATGAACAGTGCCATCACTCGAACTCAGTTGGTTTGATTAACTTATCATTTTTTGATAGTTATCAACAAGAAACAACAATATAAACATTTACCTGTAAGCGCTATCTTTTTCCGGTTATTTTCCGGGTCAGGCTTTTTATCCTTCAAATTAAAAGTACATACAGACAGATTCGATATCACCATGATTAAGGCTTCATTATTTTCCTGTAATTCTCCCGTCGATATAATTTTGGAAAATATTAAAAGCACCGAGATAAAATATATAAACTGCAGCAGGTGTAGAACAGTTCTGGTGAGTCTATATGATTTTAAAACAATTATTCTAGTTAACCACTAGATGGCGGAATAGGCATACTCTTAGCTATTAGAGTGACCGTACTCAGAATTGAAATAATACAATAGAAAGAGTAGGCCAATAAGTTAAATGAACTCTCAAAACATATTGTATAATATTAGTAACAGGTTAACGTTAATGCTTAATTAAATAAATAGTTTATTTGGAGCTAGAGGAATCAACTGAAGAAAGTTTAAAATATTGAGTTGTTGAAGAGATGTTGATATTGCATTATATTTGGGCAGTTATTAATGCAGTTAGTATCGAGATTGTCATTTAAAATGGCTTGTGCAACAGGGAAGATGTGTCAGTTATAAATTCATTGCATACATTACCTTTAAAACCCATTAACGTTTAAAAGCAAAAGAAGATATATAAAACCAATTGCAATAAAAAGTTGAAATGATATGCCATTCTTACAATTACAGAAGCTTTCTCTATATTGTAATGGTTTTCCTTTTGTGTCATTGCATAAGTTTGATCATTAATAAAACCGTACCTAGCTAATGTCCATCATCATCATTATCATCATCATTATCATCCTCCTCATCATCGTAATCATCGTCTTCACTGAGGGGAAGACTAAAACGAAGAACAAGAGACGACGCGTGAAAACAAAACACTCGAATATTTCAAGATGGAGTTTTTCAAATATTGACAGATTGTACGTTCCTCGGTCCCTCCCTCTCGTCACGGTGGACGCTGAGCTGAGTGCTGGAGACGCTTTGAGGGGCTGGGATGGTGTGTAGGCAGATGTATTTTGTATGTAAGCACAGAAACTGAGGTTGGCAGGAGAAACGCGCCAGGTGGAGGCTCAGCCAGCCAGAATCCCATTACTTGTTCAGGGAAGGGCTGTGTGTGTGTGTGTGTGTGTGTGTGTGTGTGTGTGTGTGTGTGTGTGTGTGTGTGTGTGTGTGTGTGTGTGTGT
Organism: Gadus macrocephalus; assembly: GCF_031168955.1. Lineage (NCBI taxonomy): Eukaryota > Metazoa > Chordata > Actinopteri > Gadiformes > Gadidae > Gadus > Gadus macrocephalus. The sequence continues at coordinate 386,777 of NC_082385.1, read as the reverse complement.
CTGTGTGTGTGTGCGCGCGCGCGCGCGGGTGCATGGGTGTGCTGAGGTGTGTGTGCGTGTGTGTTCTCTGGCATGTGCCAGCGCGGTGCCGGTGTGCGTATGTGTGTGTGTGTGTGTGTGTGTGTGTGTGTGTGTGTGTGTGTGTGCGCGCGCGTGTGTATGCACGTGCGTCTGAGTGTGGGTGTGCTCAGGCATTTGCCAGTGTCATGTGGGGAAAGGGTGGTGAGTTAAGGGGAGGGTGGGGGTCGGGTTGCTGCGCGTGTCAGGGGTGACGTCTGTGTGTGAGCGCACACACGTGCGTGCGTGTGTGTGTGTGTGTGCGGTAATTACTTTTTCGATGAGGAGTTTGAGATGGAGGTGATGGCAGCGGGGGTGAACAGGGGTGATTAGAGAGGGCTGGCGGTGCGAGGAAGAGGGGGGGGGGGGGGGTTGTCAGAAGTTATCTCCCGATCTCATCTCCTCGTGCGCAGTCTGGCGGATTCCCTCGATGGCTTAGCGGCTCGGCGCGGCGGCGGCTGTCAATCGGGGCCCGCAAACGCCCGCAGAGAAATCGATGCCTATCTGCTGCGCCGTTTCTATTTTTACCCAGAAGCCTCGGCAGCACCCCCCCGCCCCCACTCTCCCACTCCTCCACTCTCCCCCCCGCTGGCTTTGATAAGGATGCTGCCTGCTCGGGTCTTCGCTTTGTCTCCCATAAGCTCCCCCCCCCCCCCCCCCCCCCCGGACTGATCAGGTGACGATAAGGGGGGGGACCATCTAAGACCCAGCCGGGGATTCTACCTGACCGGCCCTTTGTTCACAGAGAGTCGGACAGAGCGCCACTAGGGGTGTTACTGGTGTTACTGGTGTTACTGGTACTTACTGGTGGTGTTACTGGGGTTACTGGTACTTACTAGTGGTGTTACTGGTGCTAACTGGTGGTGATACTATGGCTAACTGGTGGTGTTACTGGTGCTAACTGGTGGTGATACTATGGCTAACTGGTGGTGTTACTGGTGCTAACTGGTGGTGTTGCTGGTGCTAACTGGTGGTGTTACTGGTGCTAACTGGTGGTGTTGCTGGTGCTAACTGGTGGTGTTGCTGGTGCTAACTGGTGGTGTTACTGGTGCTAACTGGTGGTGTTGCTGGTGCTAACTGGTGGTGTTACTGGTGCTAACTGGTGGTGTTACTGGTGCTAACTGGTGGTGTTACTGGTGCTAACTGGTGGTGTTACTGGGGTTGTTTGACTTGGGCTATTGCACAACACGGGGCAACATCACTGTAATAATATCTGTCTGTCTGTCTGTCTGTCTGTCTGTCTGTCTGTCTGTCTGTATGTATGTCTGTCTGTCTGTCCATTTGCCTGTCTGTGGTTCCATCCTGCTTCCTAATATAACGTTGTGATATCTTATTACAGTGTCCGGTTGTAATTGAGCAGTAGATTGGTTGTTTAAATGAAAGCGGTAAATCCTGCGTGTTGACTTTGGCCCACCAATTATTTTTAGTTGACATCTGATCTCATGGAGCCTGAGGATTAATTTAGTCAAACCTAAACCGTGTTTGCTGTTATTAAAACCCTCGCAAACTCCACTTCCTGCCAACAGCCGTGCCTTCTGCTCACCTCGTCGAACGCGGTCACACGCCCCCATATGCACGCACACACACACACACACACACACACACACACACACACACACACACACACACACAAATGGTCACAAACATGGTCACACACCCACATACACACGCACACACACGCACGCACACACACACACACACACACACAAACACGCACACATACATACACACATACGCCCATGTACACACACAAACACACACGCACACACACTTTTGCCTTGCAGTTGATTTTGCTGGCTCTTCCCCTCCTTGTTTACTCCCTCAATCTGAGTGAGTAAACAAAAGCGAGTTAAGTCAAAACCAGTTTGTTAATGTGCTCAGACGTTACTATGTGTGTTCATTCAGAGCGATCCACACCCCTGAACATGGGGGTTTCTGCTGGTGCTCTTGGTTCTGACCAGCTGCTGTCAGGCATCCCTCCCACATCTGGACTCCCGGTTCTCTCCTTCACCCATCCTGTCGATTTCACCCTGGCAGAAATCTGCCTTCCGTCGTCTCTAGATCAGATGTGAACAGATCTTCTGATCTTTCCAAATCCGATTTCGGTTCCACTTTCATGTCTGGTTCTAGACCATGGCCCGTTTTTCAAAAATCAATGTTAACAGTTGAAGTGAAAGATGGGATGTAATCCTTATGGACTGGAGCCGGGGTCTGTACCGTCCACACAGCAGCGGGCCTCTTCCCTCCGACTAAACCCATCCAGAGCACTTACTCACTAACGAGCTGCTGGACGCCCGAGTCCTCATCAGCCGCAGGTTGGCTAATGTTGTTTGGGGCAACGCGAGAGAGAGACACAGGCAGCAATTAACATGACACAGGCAGCAATTAACATCTCATTAAGCAGTTCTAGCACTGTAAATGAAGGCAGAATGCTGACGCCAACCCGCTCGCTGTAAATGGATCCTCGGAGCGGACGTAGAAACTAAACTACTGATGGCTTTTCCCGGGAAGTCGAGTGAAAAACAGCGGAGAGAAGAAAGAAAGTGAGCGCCTCAGCATAAGGTGCGCGCGACGGGGGACACTGAGGCCACCCGTCAAACCATTAAGGAGGCTCAGGCTAAATCGCTTTCTGTGTCGTCGTCGCCCCCCCTCCCAAAAAACAGGTCATAACACAGACTCATCCATCACCCAGCAGCAGCTGTGAGCGTACTGGGGGGGGGGGCGGGGGGGCTCGGGCATATGGGGGGTTATTTTGTCAAGTTAGCCCGTAATGTGTTGAATAAAAGCGTGATTATTTAAGGATCGGCTATTGTGTGTCGTCGTTGTACTTTTGTCATTTTTAATTTGGCTTCCGGGGGTAAAACGGTGAGCGATGCACCCGGCGTTGGCGGCGGATGACATGGTGTCGAATCGGGGAGATTAAGGATGATAAGCGGACGTCGAGGAGAGGGATGAAGATTAACGCAGATTTGGCTTTCCACGGAGGTAAAGAGGGATTTTATTAGATTGTATAAAATGGTTATCGTTAGTATGGAGTTGAAGCATGGCCTGGTTGGTTTCTCTCTCTCTCCCTCTCTGTCTCCCTCTCTCTCTCTCTCTCTCTCTCTCTCTCTCTCTCTCTCTCTCTCTCTCTCTCTCTCTCTCTCTCTCTCTCTCTCTCTCTCTCTGTCTCTCTCTCTCTCCCTCTCTGTCTCTCTCTCTCCCTCTCTCTCTCTCTCAGAACATAATATGGGGACCAATACTTCTGTCGAACACTAAATAAAAACACTCGTTGACTCGTCCCGTTTTCTACATCTGCTCTTGACTAGACCTCGTCTGTGTCAATGTTTGACGACTGGTTCCGCTTTAATTACAGATTTCCTTCTGTGCTCCTCTCCCAAATTCCAGGGATATCCAATTACTGCCCGCGTGGCGGCAAACAGCAGAGCTCTTTGCTTTTCACTAATTGACGAGAAGTGATGCCGGCGCTCAAAGCAGAGGACCAGCTCCGGGGAGCATTGACTAGAACAAGGAGGAGGAGGAAGGAGGAGAATGAGGCGAAGAAGAGGAAGGAGAAGAATGAGGAGGAGGAGGAAGAAGGAGAAGAATGAGGAGAAGAAGAAGAGACGAAAAATAATACGAAGAAAAGGAGAAGAAGTAAAAGAATGATATGAAGAAGAAGCAGAAAAGGAAGAGGAATAAGAGGATGAAGAAGCACAATAAGAGGAAGAAGGAGACGATTGTGTGGTCTGCCTCAGGCTTTGGGCTGATTCTTCTTGTTACATCAGAAAAAAGAGGCTAAGGCAATATCCCCAGACTACACCCAGCTGGTGTGTGTGTGTGTGTGTGTGTGTGTGTGTGTGTGTGTGTGTGTGTGTGTGTGTGTGTGCGCAAGAGCCTGGCGAACAAACAAAAGTGTGAAGCAAAATGCCCTTGAAATCTGCGTTCTGAACTGATTGTTCAATAACATCCGAAGGCACTGCCTTTCATGGGAACACTCGTGGGAAGGTTGGGTTCCTTCCCTGCTCCGTTGTCGGCTGCACAGCTTACTGAATCAATACAATCTAATTAATCACTCATCATTGTGCGAATGCCAAAACACAGCGTCAGTAACACTGCACCCGTCTTATAGAGTATTATTCTGTGTGCCGTCTTCCCCACTAAACACGTCATAACACCTATCTTTATGATTTGCCGCTCATTTGAGTGCCCCTCCTCTGGCCCCATGCTGCGTTATTACGTTATTACGTTAAACACGTCTCTCCTTACTGCCGTCCGATGCTTATGGCCGGTCGTCACCCTCGTGTAGGGACGGGGCCGTGTGTGCGCAGTTGTGGCGGATCACGTGCTCGTTGCTCATCTCCTCACTTTACAAAGGTCAGCCTACTGTGAGATGCATCGGTCGGATTAGTGCCTGAGTGCACTACGGTGCGGCCGATGAGAGAAACGCATTGTAAAGATGGGTTAGAATGTTATGGTCATCATCGACACACCCGTCTGTGCCTGTAGTTCTTCTTAACCGCAGGCGTACAAACACGCTTGAAAACAACGCGAACATCTTTCAAATAACCAAACTGCCTTTCGATTGTATTTCCTAAACCCAGTCATACCTCGGATGAGGACGTCTATCGTTGCGTTCCAGATTGTTCTGGAGGCCTGCAGCATGGCTCTGGTGATGACATCACAAACCTTGATTGGTAGAGCCTTCTAATTGGCGAGCCCCTGATGGTCCCACAAACCAACCCAATGTTTTTTTTTCCCTCAAGAGATCTTCAGAGAAAGCCATTACGATATATCATTTAAAAAGGCGGCCATTAGGTGGCTAAGCTGTGCTATCAGAGGCAGTTTGTTCATTAACATGAATAAATTACACTATCACTAGATATTAAAATATCATTAACAGACATCATATAAGTGTTACAGATGAATTCCCATTCAACCAGAGATTTTAAGGCCTTTGCATGCATATATTAATGTGAAGTGTGTGCCTGTGCGGGAGTGTCGCGGTGCGTTCCTACCCAGAGAAACGACACCAGGAGGCTGGAGGTGAGGCGCGCAGTGTGCATCATTTATTGAACAGCACTGATGTTACGACAGGAGAACAAATGAAACACGAAAGAGCATTTTTTATTACGGGGGTGGCGGGGGGATCAAGTGTGGTGGGTGCTGCGGGGCGAGAGATACAGTCGTACAACAAAGATACACACACGAGCACAAAACAGGTACACAGAACATGGTAATTCCCTTGTCCTGAGCGCAGCAGACAAAGCCCCCTGCGACGCACTGTGTTGTCCTTCACCGAGGGGGGGGGGGGGGGGGGGGCTCCTATAGGCTGAGCGAGGCTTATCGTGTGGGTGAGGATGTTTATTCTGCTTTATTCCTCAACTCCCATGCACGCACGCACACACACACACAAACCCACACACACGCACAGACACACACAAACAGTCCTACACACACACAGACACACATAAACACAGTTGTTTTTCCATCAACAATGACTTGGTTGGGATGTGTGTGTCGATGGATTTGTGTGGGTAGGAATGTGTTATTTTGTGTGTGTGTGTGTGTGTGTGTGATTGAGTGTTCGAGAGGGTAGAGAAATTAATGCAGGACACACACACACACACACACACACCCACACACACACACACACACACACACATACACACGCACACACACACACACACACACACACACACACACACACACACACACACACACACACACACACATGCAGCCGTTTTTCATCAACAATTACTTGGAGAAGGCAGGAGAATAAAGAAAGTGCGAGCACCCCTTGGGTGACAGACGGAAGGCAGTGCGCCAGCTCTTCCACTTCCTGCCTCCCCCTTCATGCCTGGGGGGGCCGTGGGGGGGGGGGGGGGGGGGGGGGGGTCGGGGTGTTACGGAATAGACCTTTCAATTATTCACTCGCTGAGATGGCGGTGTATGTGGTGCACATATTTCCCACCTTTGGAATCCCGACAGCCTTACCCCACCCACGCCCCCCGTGGATCGAAACCCTCTGTGATGAGTCTCTCAGTGAGAGCTCCTCACCCCTCACCCCCCTCAACCCCCCTGCTCAGTTATTCCCACTGAGGAGACCCCCCCCCCCCCCCCCCCCCCCATGAACTTGAAGAACTTTTAAAAAAGTACATTAGAGAACTTCAGAAAAGGAAACGTTCAAAGAACCGATGCCGCCGTCCGAAGAGCCTCTCGCGCCGATCGCTGTCGCCGTGGAAACGCTCCGCGCCACAGCCCAGCGAGCCCGCGGTCGGACGAGGTTAGGGTTTTTTGATGTTTTGATGAAACCGGTGTACGGTTTAACAAGCATTTGTTGGATATAGTGAACAGTGGCTGAAGATGCCTTGCTGCAGTGTCCCACCGTACCGTATCCTTCAGTGTTGACGAGGGAAAACAACTGATGAAGCCCAGGCAAATAACTCAAGATAACAAGGGAGGGGCTTGCATCAGTTTGTGTTTTAATTCTCTTTTCGTTTCCACAGGACATTAACATTGGAACATCACAGGGAGAAATACATCATTATGAGCAGCTCTGGATCCACACATTCAGACCCCCGCAGGGCTCGTTTGAGTCGGGACAGATTCACACAGAGGGGGAATAGCTAGCGCGTGTGGGTCATGTGTGTGTGTGTGTGCGTGTGCGTGTGCGTGTGCGTGTGTGTGTGTGTGTGTGTGTGTGTGTGTGTGTGTGTGTGTGTGGGTGTGTGTGTGTGGCACCACTTACAGCAGGACGTGTGAGCAAACCCCCTCCGGATGCGTTGATGGCCGTGTTTAGCGGCACGCTCTTGAATTAGCATAGGATACGTACCTCCGGGTCAGTCCGCGCACCTCACGTCCTCACGTCCTCACGTCCTCCGCGCTAATGAGAAAATAAACGTGACCCGCGGTATCGCCATGTCGAATAATCAAACAGTCGATTGCGTCGTCAATAGCTCGCTTCTTGCAGACATTTCCTCGTAATAAGCCCCGCCGGGACGCGACTCCTGCCCGCTGATGTCACGTCGGCGCCCTCTCGCGGCACGCCGCCGGCGATGCACGTGCACGTGTGGACGGGTGGGCAGGGCGCGTGCACCTGTGCAGGCGTTCTCCCGCGCTCCCATGCGCGGCTGCTGAACTCTCGCCGTGTGTTTAGTGGCTTAGAATCCTACATGAACCACATCTGCCATCACGTAGGAATAAAAAGCCATAGAACACAGCGGCAAACTAG
>NC_082385.1:304586-379407 GCF_031168955.1 Gadus macrocephalus | reverse complement strand
GGCAATCCAGTCATGCTTTAATGAATGCATCTGAAGAGCACCTCTTCGGAGCTCCTCGCCTGCCGCGTGCCGACTGTTCTGAGCTGTGAATGTGGAGACAGCCCAGCTCCGTGTTTACCCCCAAATGCAATTATTACGCACTTGACTTCTTAACAAAAATCATTTGCTAACTTTGTGTTGTCATCTCTGTGGCTCAGCCCGGCACTCTGTCCACTAGTTGTCTTTAACAAACTTGTGCGGTACTTTGGATTTCTGTGGCTACTCACTGTTGACGCATCACTGTACGTCCCTTTCGATGGATGACTTCATGTACTTTGTCTTGCCGGCCTCATGTTGTGTTTAGTTTATACAGTGGGTAGTAATGATCCTCTAGAATGAATGAGTAAGTAACAACAACATCCTTATCGTTCGTCATCGTCTGTATCCCTAAGTGCAGATGAGATGCGACGGACACATTCTCCAGACCCTCAATGTCTCCACCTCGTCCACAACTCCTCCCTCCTTCTCCTCCTTCACCTACTGCCTTACTACGTCACCACCACACCTTACCTACTGCCTTACTACGTCACCACCACAACTGTAACCTACTGCCTTCTACTACGACCACCACAACTTATACCTACTGCCTTACGACGGCGTCACCACCACACCTTAACCTACTGCCTTACTACGTCACCACACCTAAACCTACTGCCTTACTACGTCACCACACCTACCTACTGCCTTACTACGTCACCACACCTAAACCTACTGCCTTACTACGTCGACTACAACCTTCACCTACTGCCTTACTACGTCACCACCACACCTTAACCTACTGGCCTTACTACGTCACCACCACAACTTAACCTACTGCCTTACTACGTCACCACCACACCTTAACCTACTGCCTTACTACGTCACCACACCTTCACCGACTGCTTACTACGTCACCACACCTAAACCTACTGCCTTACTACGTCACCACCACACCTTAACCTACTGCCTTACTACGTCACCACAACTTAACCTACTGCCTTACTACGTCACCACCACAACTTAACCTACTGCCTTACTACGTCACCACACCTAAACCTACTGCCTTACTACGTCACCACACCTTAACCTACTGCCTTACTTACGTCACCACCACAACTTAACTACTGCCTTACTACGTCACCACACCTAAACCTACTGCCTTACTACGTCACCACACCTTAACCTACTGCCTTACTACGTCACCACCACAACTTAACCTACTGCCTTACTACGTCACCACACCTAAACCTACTGCCTTACTACGTCACACACCTTCACCTACTGCCTTACTACGTCACCACCACACCTAACTACTGCCTTACTACGTCACCACCACACCTTAACCTACTGCCTTACTACGTCACCACACTAAACCTACTGCCTTACTACGTCACCACCACACCTTAACCTACTGCCTTACTACGTCACCACCACAACTTAACCTACTGCCTTACTACTACGTCACCACCACACCTTAACCTACTGCCTTACTACGTCACCACCACAACTTAACCTACTGCCTTACTACGTCACCACACCTAAACCTACTGCCTTACTACGTCACCACCACACCTTAACCTACTGCATTACTACGTCACCACACCTAAACCTACTGCCTTACTACGTCACCACACCTAAACCTACTGCCTTACTACGTCACCACACTAAACCTACTGCCTACTACGTCACCACCACAACTTAACCTACTGCCTTACTACGTCACCACACCTAAACCTACTGCCTTACTACGTCACCACCACACCTTAACCTACTGCCTTACTACGTCACCACCACACCTTAACCTACTGCCTTACTACGTCACCACACCTAACCTACTGCCTTATTACGTCACCACCACACCTTAACCTACTGCCTTACTACGTCACCACCACAACTTAACCTACTGCCTTACTACGTCACCACACCTAAACCTACTGCCTTACTACGTCACCACCCACACCTTAACCTACTGCCTTACTACGTCACCACCACACTTCACCTACTGCCTTACTTACGTCACCACCACAACTTAACCTACTGCCTTACTACGTCACCACCACACCTTAACCTACTGCCTTACTACGTCACCACCACACCTTAACCTACTGCCTTACTACGTCACCACACCTAAACCTACTGCCTTACTACGTCACCACACCTAAACCTACTGCCTTACTACGTCACCACACCTAAACCTACTGCCTTACTACGTCACCACACCTTAACCTACTGCCTTACTACGTCACCACCAGTCTTCATCACCACCATCACCTCTGGTCGGAGGTTTCCTGGTTTTTCAATCACGTCCAAAAACCAACCGACGGGAAGGGTCACATCACCACCACCATGTCCCCCCCACCACCACCATGTCCCCTCCACCACCATGTCCCCCCCACCACCACCATGTCCCCTCCACCACCACCATGTCCCCCCCACCACCACCATGTCCCCCCCACCACCACCATGTCCCCCCCACCATGTCCCACCACCACCACCATGTCCCCCCACCATGTCCCCCCCACCACCATGTCCCCTCCACCACCATGTCCCCCCCCACCACCACCATGTCCCCCCCACCACCACCATGTCCCCTCCACCACCATGTCCCCCCACCACCATGTCCCCCCACCACCACCATGTCCCCCCCACCACCACCACCACCATGTCCCCCCCACCACCACCACCACCATGTCCCCCCCACCACCACCACCACCATGTCCCCTCCACCACCATGTCCCCCCCACCACCACCATGTCCCCCCCACCACCACCACCATGTCCCCTCACCACCACCATGTCCCCCCCACCACCACCACCACCATGTCCCCTCCACACCACCATGTCCCCCCCACCACCACCACCACGTCCCCCCCACCACCACCACCATGTCCCCTCCACCACCACCACGTCCCGCCCACCACCATGTCCCCCCCACCACCACCATGTCCCCTCCACCACCATGTCCCCATCACCACCATGTCCCCCCCACCACCACCATGTCCCCTCCACCACCACCATGTCCCCCCCCCCCACCATGTCCCCCCACCACCATGTCCCCACCACCACCATGTCCCCACCACCACCACCATGTCCCCTCCACCACCACCATGTCCCCTCCACCACCACCATGTCCCCCCCCACCACCATGTCCCCCCCACCACCACCATGTCCCCCCCCCCCACCACCATGTCCCCACCACCACCACCATGTCCCCCCACCACCATGTCCCCTCCCACCACCATGTCCCCCCCCACCACCACCATGTCCCCCCCCCCCACCACCACTGTCCCCACCACCACCACCATGTCCCCCCACCACCATGTCCCTCCACCACCATGTCCCCATCACCCACCATGTCCCCTCCACCACCATGTCCCCCCCACCACCACCATGTCCCCCCCATCACCACCATGTCCCCCCCATCACCATGTCCCCCCCCCCCATCCCTTCTCTCTACCAGGGCTTTATCATTCTCTCCCCCCCCCCCCTCTACCCGGTCTCTCTCACCCCCCCCCCCCCCCCCCTCTACCCGGTCTCTCTCACCCCCCCCTCTACCCCGGTCTCTCTCACCCCCCCCTCTACCCCCGTCCTCTCTCACCCCCCCCCCCCCCCTCTACCCGGGTCTCTCCTCACCCCCCCTCTACCCCGGTCTCTCTCCCCCCCCCCCCCCCCCCCCCTCTACCCCCCCCCCCCCCTCTACCCCCGGTCTCCCCCCCCCCCCCTCTACCCCGGTCTCTCTCACCCCCCCCCTCTACCCCGGTCTCTCTCCCCCCCCCCCCCCCCCCCCCCCTCTACCCCGGTCTCTCTCACCCCCCCCTCTACCCCGGTCTCTCTCACCCCCCCCTCTACCCCGTCTCTCTCACCCCCCCCCCCCCCCCCCCCCCTCTACCCCCCGCCCCCCCCCCTCTCCCCCCCCCCCACTCTACCCCGGTCTCTCTCACCCCCCCCCCCCCCTACCCCGGTCTCACCCCCCCCCCCCCCTCTACCCCGGTCTCCCCCCCCCCCCCCTCTACCCCGGTCTCTCTCCCCCCCCCCCCCCCCCTACCCCGGTCCCCCCCCCCCCCCCCCCCACCTCTACCCGGTCTCTCTCTCCCCCCCCCCCCTCTACCCCGGTCTCTCTCTCCCCCCCCCCCCTCTACCCCGGTCTCTCTCACCCCCCCCCCCCCCCCCCACCTCTACCCGGTCTCTCTCACCCCCCCCCCCCCCCCCCCCCTCTACCCCGGTCTCTCTCACCCCCCCCCCCCCCCCCCCCTCTACCCCGGTCTCTCTCTCCCCCCCCCCCCCTCTACCCCGGTCTCTCTCACCCCCCCCCCCCTCTAACACGGTCTCTCCCCCCTTCCCTCACCAGAGTCGTTGTGTTTGACATTGTGAGGTTTGCTGGGGGTTCTGTCATCAGCATTCAGGACTCGTCCTCCTCCTCTCTGGTCTCCCCCCCCCCCCCCCCGACACCTGACTGGAGATAAAAAGCTAGAGGGGGGGGGGGGGGAGCGTTTATTCTAGAGTTAGTCTCGGCGTGACGGTGCCTTGCTCAGGGACACCTTAACGGGGTTTCTCCGGCGTTGGATGATCGTGAGGGGGTGGCGGGGTGGCGGGTTCGACCTTCACGTTCGGTTCAGAGGCGGCGGCGGAGTCCCAGGCCGGCTCACGTCTTCTGTCTTCTAAACAGCCAAGACGCTCTGCTAGACGCCCGCAGGCGGGGGAGAGAGAGGGAGGGAGGGAGGGAGGGAGAGAGAGAGACATGCCCTCTAAGCCGCGACGAGAGAGTCAAAAGGAGCCTTAAGAAGACGCTAGACGATGAAGGTCAGAGCCTGCAGGGACTCCAGCAGACGGGAGGATGAGGAAGGTGGGAACCTGCAGGAATCAGAGCAACGCGGGAAGCGGTGACGTCACCGCGAGCGTGACTTCACCGCCGGCGCATCGGTAGGTGGAGACGGAGGTAGCCCCAGCTGCTGCTAGCCGCAGGGCTGCTAGCAGCAGGGCTAAGTCTTCACGTCTGTTCTGCGGCTAAGAGACAGACAGACAGACAGACAGACAGACAGACAGACAGACAGACAGACAGACAGACAGACAGACAGACAGACAGACAGACAGACAGACAGACAGACAGACAGACAGACAGACAGACAGACAGACAGACAGACAGACAGACAGACAGACAGACAGACAGACAGACAGACAGACAGACAGACAGACAGACAGACAGACAGACAGACAGACAGACAGACAGACAGACAGACAGACAGACAGACAGACAGACAGACAGACAGACAGACAGACAGACAGACAGACAGACAGACAGACAGACAGACAGACAGACAGACAGACAGACAGACAGACAGACAGACAGACAGACAGACAGACAGACAGACAGACAGACAGACAGACAGACAGACAGACAGACAGACAGACAGACAGACAGACAGACAGACAGACAGACAGACAGACAGACAGACAGACAGACAGACAGACAGACAGACAGACAGACAGACAGACAGACAGACAGACAGACAGACAGACAGACAGACAGACAGACAGACAGACAGACAGACAGACAGACAGACAGACAGACAGACAGACAGACAGACAGACAGACAGACAGACAGACAGACAGACAGACAGACAGACAGACAGACAGACAGACAGACAGACAGACAGACAGACAGACAGACAGACAGACAGACAGACAGACAGACAGACAGACAGACAGACAGACAGACAGACAGACAGACAGACAGACAGACAGACAGACAGACAGACAGACAGACAGACAGACAGACAGACAGACAGACAGACAGACAGACAGACAGACAGACAGACAGACAGACAGACAGACAGACAGACAGACAGACAGACAGACAGACAGACAGACAGACAGACAGACAGACAGACAGACAGACAGACAGACAGACAGACAGACAGACAGACAGACAGACAGACAGACAGACAGACAGACAGACAGACAGACAGACAGACAGACAGACAGACAGACAGACAGACAGACAGACAGACAGACAGACAGACAGACAGACAGACAGACAGACAGAGAGAGAGAGAGAGAGAGAGAGAGAGAGAGAGAGAGAGAGAGAGAGAGAGAGAGAGAGATGCCTCTTGCTGTCTGTATCCGTGAGCCCCTAACTTTGTTAGTTATCCCCCCAGCTCTGGTCCGGCCGGAACGAGGATTGACAGCTGGCTGATTGGCCCAGCCAATCCCCCCCCCGCCCCCCAGCCCCTCCACCCGGTCACCACCTGAACCTGGACTGAATCCGGATTCTGGAGGGATGCAACCAATTACTGCTCAAGGGCACCGAGACAAAGTGAAGGGTGGGGGGGGGCACTCCTACAACCTCGGGGGGCTGCCCTGGCGGGGGGGGGGGGTGGGGGTGGGTTCTGCAGTAATTGGAGCGGCGGCAGACAGAGGGTCTTCTTCCTGAGCAGTGAACGAGTGGTTCTGTTCTGGGATCCACCCGGACCCCTACAGGAGCGTTGCCCGTCTGTCGGGATGCCCTATCCATCTATTGATACGACCATGGGCGGATATCGTACTCCTGTTTGGATTGGTGCCTGATGTTTTCATCTTTTTATGCGACAGTAGTATTCCATCCTTCACAAAAGTATTTGTATTGATGCAATTTAATTTACAAAAGGAACACAAATTGAAAATTCAAATTGTATTAAACCCACTCTTCTAGTAGCAATGTGCTGTGCTTTGTTCTGTGTGCAGTGTGTGTGTGTGTACGTGCACACATGCGTGTATATCGGCAAATGAGTGTGCACCCAAGTCCTGGAAATGTTGCCATGTGGCTGTGTGTGAGCCTGTACACGCAGACACACATGCCGCTACACACGCACACTCTCACACACACAGAGCAGACACCGAATTGTAAATTATGCCTTTCATCTTGTGACATCATCACACGTGGCTGTCATGATCGACCGAGACGAGAAAGACCCTCAAAGACTACACCGGAGAACAAAGCCAGGCTGAAGGGAGGGGTGTGTGTGTGTGTGTGTGTGTGTGTGTGTGTGTGTGTGTGTGCGTGTTTGTCTGTGTGTTTATGTGTCTGTGTGTGTGTGTGTGTGTGTGTCACAAACAAGAACATTTGCATGTGTTGGCAAACTTACCTAAAAAACAAAGAACGATGAATTCCAAACTATTGTTCTCACTTCACTTCCCATGAGCAAGGCATTTAACCCTGGGTGGTTGTGGAGCCGCCGCAGCCTGCTCAGGGGCGGAGGGTACGGGTGCCTGTTAGCTAACGGCTGCGTGGGTGCAGACTCTGCAGGAGTTCAGCTTGGAGTAGTTTGTGCCGGTAGACGTAGACTGCCTCACTCCTCAATACAGGCGGCTGTGGGCCAGCACCATTCATACCTGTCTGCCATTTAAAAAGGGTACAACTTAACACTTCTAGGAGTACAATACACTCTACTTTTATTTTAGTTGTTTCATATCTCATCTACCATGAGACTGGCCATACTTGGACTTGGTGCTACCGGCTAACCCAGCTCCAACCCGACCCATAAGCCCGACCATAACGGAGATGCCGGGGAAATGAAACTATCTTTGATGCCGATCACGTCACATACTTGTTATTGACTCGTGTGCGACATGATTAGCCAAACACAGGAAGCCATTTTATTTGTTCCCATTTTGACTGCCCCAGTAACAGTCCAACTCCTCCCGGTGGATCCTCCCCTCCCGGTGCAAACAAACAAAACACACAACCACCACCCGGGTGTGCGTCTCTCCGCCGCGGTGCCTCTGGTAGTGAATTAGAAACGTATTAGGAGGGACACGACTGTTAGCGGCGGGGCCGTTACGGGGGGCTGGCGGCGGCGGCGGAGACCGGGCTGGCGGGGATGATATTACCGCTGGCACGGTGGAAGTTAATGAAAGTTACACGCGTTAAAAGGGCAGGCGTCGCCCATCACCCTGCGTGCCAACACACCCTGGGCTGCTGCTGCTGCCTGGGACGGCTTCATTAAGCAGAGCCCAGCGCTGTCACTCCGGGAAACGGACGAGGCCAGCCAAGGAGCGGCCAAACAACAGCACAGTAATAACATTGACATTTACAATAGGCGTCGGGTATCATATCACATTGCTGCCTCCACACACTTAATTCCTTTTTAATTGCTTTTCCGTGTCGGTTCCGGAATAAGGTTGTCTCTCCTCATTTAGGAAAATAGAGGGATATGGACACGGCTATTGGGATGGGGGAGGGCTGTGTGTGTGTGTGTGTGTGTGTGTGTGTGTGTGTGTGTGTGTGTGTGTGTGTGTGTGTGTGTGTGTGTGTGTGTGTGTGTGTGTGTGTGTGCCAGCATATGTGTGCCCATATGTTTGGGGTGTGGAGGGCAGTGTCAGATGATAAAGTGGGTGTCGTGTGTTGCGAGCTAATTTTGCGCCTTCGGTTATTGACATGTTTGGTATCCGTTTCATATAAATACAAATAGGCCTACGTGTGCGTGTGTGTGTGTGTGCAAATCATTATTCAATTATTATTATTCAAAACTTTGCAGCGTAGCGACTGAAAACTACTTGATCCACACCTCATCGTTTGAGAACTAATTGTGGTCGCGCTTCGACGTGGAGCCGTTCGCGAAATTTGACGCCGTTCTGATAATGAAGCGGAAGTAGTCTGCATGAAGATTAATGACTTCAAATAATCCACATCAAATGTCATCATTAAATGCTGTCGTAATTGCCACACCTCGTGAAATAGATCGCAATCTGTCGCGTCAGCTGTTAAAAGTTTTTAGCCACACCGGAAGAGACCCTTCGACCGCATCGAGAAAACAAACCACTCCCCAAAAAAGACGTTAGCGAAAAAAGTGCTCATTTTTCCAAGATATAAAACTAGCTAGACGAGTTTTATCTAGTTTTAAAACTATCAGTTAGTTACATTCATAATACTGTTGATGCAAGGACTTTCATAAGCTGGCTTTAGGCTCAATCCCTATTGCATTTTCTCATTTGGCGATAGTAACTTAAAGTAGGCCTACATTTATTAACAAAATCGAAATCTGAATCTTTGACGCTACCACTTTAAGAAGTTCGCGTTCAGACTAGGAAAAACTGGAGTGGAAAATCGCTTCATTATGGTTTGTTAATTCCTATAATTTGGGGCAGTACGGTGGTGAGACGGTCGGGTTTTGAGGTCCATCAAACCGCTAACGGATTGGTGGCACGGCCCCATGCATCACGTAACTTGGCAACAACAGAGTTACTTCTATCCAGCGGAGTGTGCGGTGGTTTATTATCAAAGCTCATCATCTCCATAATTCATGGATGCCCATCTGTCTGCCACCTACTGCCATCACAGTGCCGCATCCACTCATTCACTGAGGGGCCACAGGGCTGTTCAGGGCAGCTCCGCCACCGCACACACACGCACACTTCTGTAAATACAATGCTTGCGAGCATGCACACACCCACACATGCAGACCTAGTTTTGTAAATATGCAACACACACACACACACACACACACACACACACACACACACACACACACACACACACACACACACACACACACACACACACACACACACACACACACACACACACACACACACACACACACACGTGTTGGCATGTTATTTCTTCATTCTTCCTTTTTTACCGTGGTTATATAAGGTGAAACATCTTGTCGGCATCAAATTGACTTACAACGGGATAACATCTCCTCTCATCTCTCCTCACACAAGATCTCTCATCCCCAACCAGGCTCATTCCCCACAAAAGACTGTCACACTTTGGCATCCGACCGATTTCTCTTGTGATAGAATGGAGATACTTTGATGTGAATGCCTTGATAAAGCTCAGCGGCTGAGTTGGAAGAGATAAGTCTCCAAGTAAACAAAAAAAGAAAGGGATAGCCTGAAAGAACTCGCTGGTAAGATCTCTGAAATCGGCAAAATCTCTGAAATTAAGAAGAACCCAGGAGATGGGGAATAAACTGTTCCAAGCGGAGACTAGTCGCGCTCGTTTTTTGATGCTTAGTTCTTTGAACTATTTCTGTCGAGTATTGTAGTCTAGTTGGTGAAAAAGAAAAAGACTTTAAAAAGGCATGAAATATACATTTCTCCAGAATCTCCTGAGTCCCAATATAATAACATAGACAGTAAATCTACAAAAATAAAATACTGGTTAATGTCTACAATATTGTAAATACATACTGTTGTACAAACTTCCACAGACAATACCACTGTGACAATCTAGCTTTAGGTATAGATTATAAGTTTAGTGGCATTTTAGTTCCCTGACATAAAGACAATGTCTCCCCATCCCTCGGTGTGAAAGCCCCTGAAAGGACAGCACTTCTTGGGGGAACAATAGCCAACTCCAGTGTTGATCGCCTTTCACTGACAGAGATATAGGGCTTTGGAATTGAAACTCTTCAATTATTGTCAGGAGAGAGAGGGTCACAGATGCAATCAGAGCCCCTGTGACACAGCTGGTGAACTTTATTAACGTATTAAACCTGGAATGCACTGGGGAAGACCGAAGGACAACAGCCCAAACTGGTTTCTCATATAACAGTCTGGGCTATAAAAAGAAGGGAAAAAAACACTTTCCAAACTTTCGTTAAGCCTCTAATTTATACACAACCAATTGTCGTAAAGTATGACAAGTGACGTCGGTCTCATCACCGGCCGGCCAGGATCTAAAGTTTGGGAGTCAGCTTTTCCGGCAATTTCACCTTCTAAAGGACCTTCTATCGAGTTTATTGCAGTTTACCTTCAATCTGTTCTTGAAGTGTGACGTTGTTTGGGTTCTCTTGTTCGATTGCGAGCCCCGATAGGAAACCGGTGGTGATGACAGGGAATCAAAGCCGTCCGAGGAGACTCTTATATTTATTTCGCGGGCGATTTCTCAACGAAGCCTGGTTTAAATTAAACCAGGGAAAATGAATAATGTAGCCTACTTCCTTGGTTTGTGTGATTACAGACAACCCACAGCATCGTGTGAAACCGCCTCAACGGGCTATTATTAAGGGGCTTTGGCTTAACTGAAGAAGTCAACAGAAACCAACTAAATATTACTAATGCCGATTATAACACATCCGTCAAAACTTACCTCCTGCCAACTGGAAGCGACCAAAAATGGTGCTTCCAGTTAACTGAATGTCGTCTGCAGTCCCTTCCACCATTCTGTTACCTCCACGACTGGAAAACGACTACAGAACGAAATAACAGGATAAGAACGCAAATCAACAAATGAATATTCTTTAAGTTTGTCATCTTTGTTCTTATTTTATTTTTTTGTTTTATAAAATGCAATTGACAGAACTTTTATTTAGTTATATTACACTGACCTGTTGTAGTTCATGGAGAAAGAGAGGCCTACTTCATTCTGCTCTCAACTACAATCATGGTATGTACATTACAGGATAAAAATAAACATTATAAATATAAGTCATGTCACAGATTCTTCATGATGCAATGTTATTAATGCTGGCCAAGATGTGTGAACTTGACAAGTTTACAGTATACAGTCCGTCAAATGATATTAAAATTAGGTTATTAATATTAACCTGATAACATCTCAAACAGGTGTATGAGTTAATGCAGAAATCGTACGTCATTGCTAAAACTAATTCTGTCTATGCTACAGTATAGCCTATACAATTTTATATTGTTTTTTGACGTTTGGTTGAATTAGGCCTACTTAAATCAAAAAGTGGGGACGGATCTGCTTTAACTTCAGCAGAACTTCCAAGTTTAAAAAATATATCCGAGTCAACAATGGCATCGTCATCATTTGTAACTAACATTTTATCACAGCACAGCTCAAAGCTTTATATAACTGATGGATATTTTAACCTGATATTCGTCACCTTGAGCCATTGTTTCAATGTTTACCAAAACGAAAAAAGGTTTCACTGCATTGTGGACATCTTGGCAACAGTTAATGCATAATTAACGTTACTACAATAGAGAGCCGACTGTAGCCCGACCGGACCTCGACCATTACAGCCGCATCCTGCTGCCCGTCTTTGTGTAGGTTCCACGTCGACGCAACGCAAGGACCACGCAGACGCTTCAACGCAGTCGTGAACCTGTCTTGGTTCTGCGTCAGGTTTTAGTTAGCAGACCAATCACAGCCCTTGCTGCTGCGTCGCCTCGACGCAAGGTTATGATTTTTTGTGAGGCGCACGTCAGGCCCTTGCGTTGAACGCAAGGAGGGTCCGTAATAAAGCCCCTTGCGTTGCGTCGACGTGGAACCATTATCAGCCCTTTAGGTCCTTCTAAAACAACCGCCGTGTAGGCTACGACACACGCACACAAAAACGATCGCGTCGGCCCACAGCTTTCAATTTCAACCTCACCGACGGCCCAACGATTTTCTTATAAACAAAACCAAAACAAACAAAAAAGATATTTGATAGAAAGCGGTGATGTGTAGACGCTAGTATTTACAGTTCAGTTCGATCCGTAAGGCATGCCATTGTTATTCAAATCCTGTTCGAGGGGCGAGAGCAGGCGGTGGAGAAGTCTCTGTTTGGCGGGAACTCGTTCTCTATTTGTTCACGCCCCCCTGCCTCTCCTCCTTGTGGTGTTGTTGTAATCCCAGAATGCAACAGCAAGTATCTTCTCTTCGCCCCTTGTTGAGAGATTAGCATTTCATAGACACCTTGGGGAAAACAACTCGACCGTATAGTTTGTTTTTAACCCCACGGTGTTGAAGCGGGTACAAAATCTGCTCAGTCACAAAGACTATCAATTTAAACACAGGCGAAATGATGTCTTCCATGACCGCCTCATCCATCCATCCGTCTTATAAAGGCTAAAACAAACCCTAAAGCGTGCTGACTGGGTCTGCTACAGTACTACAGACTAGCGTGTGTATATCCTGCATTCCTAAGAAAACATTACATTCATGTTAATGCTACTATATATTTGACACATCATCGGCTTTGGTTCGTATGAGACATCTTCAGTTGTAGAGAAATTATTAATAAACAACAGAGAGCACAGCTTCATTAAAATGAGGAAAGATTAGGGCAAAGGATGATAAACTCTGGCACCGTTTTAAGAACAAAATAGTAGTGAATGTGTGTGAGGGACATTTCTTAAAACGGTTCATTGAAGAGTTAAAGTGCTTGTATGTTAGTATCTGTACAAAACGATATCGATTGTGTTAAATAATGAAACGAGTGATGCGACACAGTTGAGGCAGAAGGACGACGGTTAGCGGTTAGCCTCCATAAATAATGTTGACCTTGCCGCCATCTAGTGGTGAAACTAGGACGTTGTAGGCAATACGATAACTGAAATAATCTCATGAAAAGTTAGTGTGAAAGCGGTTAATTCATTACATGGACTGGGAGGATCTCATTCACTTATTCAAAAATAATGTACAATCTTAAAAAAGGTTAATACTGAATTATGCCTCGTGAAATTAGTTTATAGCTTCTAGCAGTTCATTTTAGCATACTCGTAGGAGAGGGTTTAGGTTAGGTTTAAACAAGCAGAAGAGATTAGTTATGAACGCTCGCTGCATATTTGTAAACATGAAACCAATCCCCATAGTCTGAAAAAATAAGTAGTAATTATTCAATGATTTACTGGACATCTGTAGCTCTGACTATTGATGACTAACTATTGGCAACAATTTCATCAATGACTAATAGCTGAATGGCAAATTGAATAGAAAAATCTATTCAAGGAACCATAGCTTTAGGCGACCATCTGTTAGAAGAGTAAAATCAAGATTAAACTGACCTCTGGTTTACATGGGACAGAAATACCCTCAACCAGAGTAAGGCAATCATATATGGCTATTATTTCATTAAAGTGTGTGTGTGTGTGTGTGTGTGTGTGTGTGTGTGTGTGTGTGTGTGTGTGTGTGTGTGTGTGTGTGTGTGTGTGTGTGTGTGTGTGTGTGTGTGTGTGTGTGTGTGTGTGTGTGTGTGGCAACATGACACAACTTTCCCACCCCATCAATAATCTCAACACTTCCCTTCGTCTCCTTCAGTATGGACCAACCCCCCCTCACCCCCCCCCCAGGGTGGTCCGTCACAGCAGTCCAGTCCGTGTTGGGGGTCTCAGATCAAAAGCAGCCTTTTGTTTTGAGACATTGTAGGGGACCCCCTGCACATCAGGGGGTCGCGCGTTGTTTGGGGCTGACGCTGAGAGAGGTTGAGGCCCGGAGGAGTTTGCGTTATCCTCGTTGTTATTCTGAGTCGCTGTCGCAGAGCTGGGATGTGTGAAGGTTAATCTAAATAAAAACAGAACGTTTCATTTAGGACGTAGTCTGAGCCTCCGCCCGGCCTCAGTCACTGGAACCCCTCCGGTGTCTCGCTCCAGAGCCCCCGGCAGCAGTATTGAAGAGCCCCCCTCCGGGTCAGGCGGGGCGGGAACCTTCCCTTCGTAGGGGGGTGGAAGCTGCTCCTGCCCCCCCGCCCCCGGGGCCCCTGGAGCCCTGTGGGGGGGCAGGGCCGAGGGGGCGGCTCAGACGTAGATGCCCTCGGGGTTGAGGCTGGAGGAGGCGGGGCCCTGGAGGTCGCGGAGGTCGCTGGGCAGCAGGCGGGCCGAGCCGAGCCGCCTCAGGGAGCCGGGCTCCGCCTCTAGGGGGCGACAGAGGGGCGGACGGTCAGCCGCAGAAACCACTCATGCAGTCACAAACCTGTCCGAGGCTTTGAGTGAATAAACTGTTCGAATAACAAGTTGCAAGTACCCCCAAAAATGTAATGATACCTTAAGTTATTTCAAAAGACCGTTTTTAAATAGTGGAGGGATTTTTGAAAAAAACTAAACGTTTGTTCTCTGTTTACCCACCAGGTGGCGATGTGTTGCCACTTTTATGATTAAACCAAAACGACAGCAGCACTGTGTCTCTGAACATTCCTCCTTAAAGAATCAAATGTAAACTATTAGCAGCTGCATGTGTGTATATATGTGTGTGGGTATGCGCGCTCCTCTATGCAAGCGTGTATGTGTGTGTCTGTGCGCGACTTTGCATGTGAATTTGTGTGAATGTACGACAGTGGGATGTATGTGCGTACGACTGTGTGTGTACGACTGTGTGAATGTGTGTGTGTACGACAGTGTGTATGTGTGTACGACAGTGTGTATGTGTGTACGATAGTGCGACTGTGTGATTGCGACTGTGTGTGTGTACGACTGAGTTTGACTGAGTGCGTGCGTGCGTGCGTGCGTGCGTGCGTGCGTACCGCGGTCCTCGTCCCCGGGCTCGGCCGGCAGCACGGTGACCTTGGTGCCTGTCTGCTGGATGAACTGCTGCAGGTTGACCTGACGCAGCTCCTTGGTGAGCTGCTCCAGCTCCTGGTCCTGGTCCTGCAGGAACCAGACCCACGGGAACGCTCAGAACCAATCAGAACCCAGGAGAACCCAGGACCGCTCAGAACCAATCAGAACCCAGGAGAACCCAGGACCGCTCAGAACCAATCAGAACCCAGGAGAACCCAGGACCGCTCAGAACCAATCAGAACCCAGGACCGCTCAGAACCAATCAGAACCCAGGAGAACCCAGGACTGCTCAGAACCAATCAGAACCCAGGAGAACCCGGGAACCCTCAGAACCAATCAGAACACAGGACCGCTCAGAACCAATCAGAACCCAGGAGAACCCAGGACCGCTCAGAACCAATCAGAACCCAGGAGAACCCAGGACCGCTCAGAACCAATCAGAACCCAGGAGAACCCAGGACCGCTCAGAACCAATCAGAACCCAGGACCGCTCAGAACCAATCAGAACCCAGGAGAACCCAGGACCGCTCAGAACCAATCAGAACCCAGGAGAACCCAGGACCGCTCAGAACCAATCAGAACCCAGGAGAACCCAGGACCGCTCAGAACCAATCAGAACCCAGGACCGCTCAGAACCAATCAGAACCCAGGAGAACCCAGGACTGCTCAGAACCAATCAGAACCCAGGAGAACCCGGGAACCCTCAGAACCAATCAGAACACAGGACCGCTCAGAACCAATCAGAACCCAGGAACTCTCAGAACCCAGCCCATAAGAACACAACTGATTATATGGGTTTAATTTACATTATATGATCAACACTAAGCCTTGTGTAAATTGTCTAGCGGCCGTTTTGAGAGGTAGTCGACGCCCCCTTTGAGTCTCCACCAATGACAAAATCAAAACACACAGAGAACCCCCTACCCAGGGTCCCTCAATGGTCACACCGTGCACATACTGTGCACGAATCATAATACTGCATAATGCAATTCACAGGATACAGCGTCTCTTTTCCCAAAGCCACAAAATGCCGAAGCGTTCATTCCCTTCCGACGCTGTATTTCGACGCGCCGGTCTTCTCGGATTCTGCTCCGGTGGACATTGAGGTTCGGCCGACATAAAGATCTCTATGTGAGGTGTACCCCTGGGCTCAGCCTCGTCGGCGGAGCTCTGGAGGCTTTAACCTCCTTAGAACCCCTCTGTCTGTGGTCAGGACAGAGCGAGAGGAACCAGGCCTTCATGCAGATCACTTAATCCCCTCGCTGCGCAACTCCCTACCCCGGCCCCCACCCCTCATCAGACCAAGAATGCCGTCTCACTCCTCCCTGTCCTCCTCCTGTGAAACCACTCCACCTCCTGCTCCTCCTGAAATACTCATTTTATTACTTAAATACCCCTCCTCACTCCTCCTGGGATCTCACTTCCTCCCCCTGTAAAAACATTACTCCTCCTCCTCCTCCTCCCTCCTAAAACACTCCCCCCGTTAGAGTACTTTCTCCTCCTCCGGTAAAAACATTCCCCCTGTTAACATATCACCATCACTTTTACCATCCACCAGAATATTTTAGCTTTTAAGAAACACATAACGCGATGTCACTAGGAATAGCTTTGATTTGTTGTTTTGTACTTGTTTGGAAGGAAGTCAAATGCCATGGAGAAGATCTTCCCTTAAAGGGAAACGTCTTTCTCCAAGAGAGTGCCGTTTCAAACGTGTGCTCTAAGAGAATCCTTGTCGGCCACACCTTCAGCGCGAGGGAAACCCGAGAAGAGGACGTCATGGTTCTACTGTTAGAACTGAAACCCAGGACCGATGACATCATCGTCCAGTAGAGTCGCCGAACACGGGGTTCCCCTTTAAAGGGGACGTATTATACCACATGGTTTGAGGGTGATTGGCCGCTACAGGCAGTTTAGAAAATCTGCCTCTTCTGACATCACAAGTGGGCGCGTCCACCTAGATCTGTGCTGGATAGATCAGTCTACCATCCCACCCGGCGGACTGGAGCTAACGCTGTTCATCTGTCCGTCATCTAGGTGGACACGCCCATCTATGATGTTCAAAGAGGTTTTAAAAGCGCCCTGCCCTGAAGGTTCGAGGCCACGCCCCCCGCCCTGCCGGTTCGAGGCCACGCCCCCCGCCCTGCCCTGAAGGTTCGAGGACACGCCCCCCGCCCTGCCGGTTCGAGGACACGCCCCCCGCCCTGCCGGTTCCAGGCCACGCCCCCCGCCCTGCCGGTTCGAGGCCACGCCCCCCGCCCTGCCGGTTCGAGGCCACGCCCCCCGCCCTGCCGGTTCGAGGCCACGCCCCCCGCCCTGCCGGTTCGAGGCCACGCCCCCCGCCCTGCCGGTTCGAGGCCACGCCCCCCCGCCCTGCCGGTTCGAGGCCACGCCCCCCCGCCCTGCCGGTTCGAGGCCACGCCCCCCGCCCTGCCGGTTCGAGGCCACGCCCCCCGCCCTGCCGGTTCGAGGCCACGCCCCCCGCCCTGCCGGTTCGAGGCCACGCCCCCTGCGGTCAGGCCGGTGTGGCGCCACACATGACACGCTACACAGCAGCGAGCGGATCACGACATAAGAACAACAACAGGCTCAACGCGGAGCCTGTTGAGCCTGATCCCACACACCCTGCACACTGCCTTCCAGCTACTGCCCTCAGGGGGCGCTACAGGTCAATTACCTCCAAAGCTACCCGCTTCAAAACCAGTTTCATTCCTATTGCGATTAACATTCTGACCTCTGAACGCTGAGGATTAAGCAGGGCCCTTATGTATGATGGAATGTGTCTGTAATGTATATCTATGTTATATGTTTAATGTTTATTGTAATGTTTGAACCTGTACCAAGGAGCTGTACTGAAAACAGATTCCACCAGCCTGCCAACATTAAAAGATCAATCAATCGATCAAAATCAATCCATAACGACCACTGAGCGGTTCGGGAGCTGACCTGCAGCCTCTTGGACGACTGGCCCAGCGAGCGCTCCAGCGCCCGACAGCTGTTCTCCAGACGGGAGCTCTGCTGGCTCTGCTGCTCCAGCTCCGCCCGCACCCGGCACAGCTGGGCCTGCACCTGGACCAATCACAGCGGGTTAGTACCATGACCCCGCCCACAACACCCGGCACAGCTGGGCCTGCACCTGGACCAATCACAGCGGGTTAGTACCATGACCCCGCCCACAACACCCGGCACAGCTGGGCCTGCACCTGGACCAATCACAGCGGGTTAGTACCATGACCCCGCCCACAACACCCGGCACAGCTGGGCCTGCACCTGGACCAATCACAGCGGGTTTGTACCATGACCCCGCCCACCACACCTCGTTAGTACCATGACTACGCCGGCACACCTCGTTAGTACCATGACTCCGCCCACCACACCTCGTTAGTACCATGACTCCGCCCACACACCTCGTTAGTACCATGACTCCGCCCACACACCTCGTTAGTACCATGACTCCGCCCACACACCTCGTTAGTACCATGACTCCGCACACCACACCTCATTAGTACCATGACTCCGCCCACACGTCTCGTTAGTACCATGACTCCGCCACACACCTCGTTAGTACCATGACTCCGCCCACACACCTCGTTAGTACCATGACTCCGCCCACACGTCTCGTTAGTACCATGACTCCGCCCACACGTCTCGTTAGTACCATGACTCCGCCAACACCCCTCGTTAGTACCATGACTCCGCCCACACACTGGTAAGTACCATGACTCCGCCCACCACACCTCGTTAGTACCATGACTCCGCCCACCACACCTCGTTAGTACCATGACTCCGCCCACACACCTCGTTAGTACCATGACTCCGCCCACACGTCTCGTTAGTACCATGACTCCGCCCACACACCTCGTTAGTACCATGACTCCGCACACCACACCTCATTAGTACCATGACTCCGCCCACACGTCTCGTTAGTACCATGACTCCGCCCTAATTACACATTGATGCCGTATGAATATCCCATACCTGCAGTACGATGGCATAAAGCACCGAACTAACTCGGTTCGCGGGTTTATTTTGTAATCTAGATCGAATGGCTCCTGTCCTGTAGTATACAGGGATATATAAAGCCCTCATCACCCTATTAATGACTGGGAAAACAGCCACACGGAACAAAGCTAAGAAACACCATTGAACACAATACACAAAACACACAGGCCTATGGAGCTTAGCTAATGAATGATTTGTGAATCATATTACGACTGAGCACAATGTTGGCCAGCATCGCTACGGTAACGGCCAATGAATCACTGGCCTCGGGAACCAGTTTGGAGGAGACCCAGCCGGAGTGGTGGGGTTCTTTCATAAGGTTGTACTATTAGGGTATGGAGTCAAAACTTTATTAGCAAGCATTACGGACGATATTAAACAACGGAATCCCATTTAGCCTGCTCCGCGGATCTTTAGCTAAAGACAATTGGACCGTAATGATCAAATAAAGGTTGCATAATTATGTAGGCTTTATATATATTTTATTTGATCAATTATGATGATTATTTCAAGCGTGGACCCACGAAGCTAAAGAGAGGCCGGACAGCGATGGAGGATCCACTGCCTCACCACCAGCGCTCCCAGGAGACCAGTCCGGCTGTGGACCAGGAGAACACAACCCCTCAGCCCTCAGGGGTCTGCCCGCGGCGCCCCAATACTCTGAGACGCCTTGAACTACCTTCTATAGCCGCGTGCTACAGATTAATCCCCCAGCAGCGATACCAATGTCAACGCAGTCTGCTGCTGAGCACGACGGCCTCTGACGGGGCAGGTTTACACGACGGACGCCCCTGACGACCAATCATGTGAAAGGTGTACATACCTCTTCCTCATTGGCCTGCTGGTTAAGCTCCGCCTCCTGCTGCAGTCTCGTCTGCTCAAGCCCCGCCTCCATGGTCTACATAAAAGAGGGGGAGCGACGAATCAAATTAATGAAGCTCTCCTCCGAGGGAGAACGCACAATAATAAGATTGCCACTTTTAGAAGGCAAGCAATAAAATGCCCCATGGATTCAGAGAGAGAGCGAGAGAGAGCGAGAAGGGGAGCGAGAGAGAACAAGAGAGAGAACAAGAGAGAGAGAGAGCGAGAAGGGGAGCGAGAGAGAACAAGAGAGAGAGAGAGAATGAGAGAACGAGAGAGAGCAAGAACGAGCGCGAGAGCGTGAACGAGAGAGGGAGAGAGAGAATGAGAACAAGAGAGAGAGAATGAGAACGAGAGAGACAGAGAGACAGAGAGACAGAGAGACAGAGAGACAGAGAGACAGAGAGACAGAGAGAGAGAGAGAGAGGGGGAGAGACCATTCCAGACCCACAACACCCCCCTCTCCCAGAGGTCAGAGGTCACCTGCACGCGGGCCAGGTACTCCAGCAGCCGGCCGGTGACCTCGTGCACGCGGCTCTGCAGCTCGCCCAGCTGCAGGCGGAGCTGCCGCTCGCTCTCCTGCTCGATGTGCAGCTCGTTCAGCCAGAACTCCTCCTCCTCCGCCTCGGCGTCGCTCCTCTGCAGCTGCTGCTGCAGGAGCAGCAGCTCCTCCTCGTACCCCAGCGCCTGCAGGGGGAGGGGGGGGAGACCTTCACTCCTCATCGCCTTCTAACCATTTCAATAAAACAGAAGCAGCAGTGGTGTCTTCGCTTGAGTTCAAATACCAATAAAGTTTTTTCATTTTTTCCCGACCCGAGCCCGACACAATTTTATCACATTCTAAGACACGTTTACGTTTGTGTGTGTGAACGCACGCCTTTATTAAACAACTGCGAGGCATTTGGAAATGTTAACAGATGAGCGCAACAGACGCGCGTTAGCAGCGATCACTCTCGTGCTCGCTGCTAACGCTCGTTGCGCAGAATCCTGTTGCGCAGAATCATAACCAATTTAAAATTGACCACAAAAAGGCCCACAACAACGATAAATTCCACAAAATGACACCAGGGGTTCTGAGGTTCTGTAGGACGGGTATGAAATTCAAATCAACACGAGTGTCCCCAGCAAAGTGAAATAAACCTTGACTCTAAAGCAGAGCCAACGCCAACTCTGGCGCCTTAACGCGCTGATGCGACCGAGCCGACCCCAACCCCAGCATCATTCATAGATATTTGTCCGAACCCGGTCCGGCCTGTCGGGGTCCCGTGGGGTCCCGTGGGGTCCCGTGGGGTCCCGTGGGGCTCGGGCCGGGTCGGGTCCATGCTCCTACTCCTCCCACCTGGTTGGGCTGGCCGGCGGCCTCCTCCCAGTCGCGGAGCTCGGCGTCGCAGACCCCCAGCCGGCCGTCCAGCGCCTGCAGCTTGTCCCGCTGCAGCTGCACCAGCCGGCCCAGCTCCCGGGCCGGGCTGGGGGGCAGCGAGCCGTAGCCCCCGCCCCCCACGTACTGGACCCGGGTCAGGCTGAGGTGGACCCCCCCACGCTGCTGCTGCTGGCTGTGCTTACCTGGGGGGGGGGGGGACATGAGGGGATGGGGATGTGTGTGTGTGCATGTAGGTATGTGTGTGTTAATGTGTGTGTAGGTGTGTGTGTAGGTGTTTGTGTTTGAGGTGGTGTGTGTGTGCATATGTAAGGTGGTGTGTGCGTATGTGTGGGTGTGTATGTGGATGCGTGTGTGTGAGGTGGTGTGTGTGTGTGTGCGTATGTGAGGTGGTGTGTGGATAGGGATAGGTGTGTGAGTGTGAGTGTGAGTGTGAGTGTGTGTGTGTGTGTGTGTGTGTGTGTGTGTCGTTAAATGGATTAAGAGATGGATGGACAGATAGGTGGATGAGTGTGTGGGAGGAGACATAAACGGGACGGGATGGATTTATGATCAGAGGGGGAGGGAAGAGAGAGAGGAGAAGTTAGTGTCACCGATGGCAGCAGGTGATAGAGTGAGACACCAATGAGAGTGAGACACCAGTGAGAGTGAGACACCAGTGAGAGTGAGACACCAGTGAGAGTGAGACACCAGTGAGAGTGAGACACCAGTGAGAGTGAGACACCAGTGAGAGTGAGACACCAGTGAGTGAGACACCAGTGAGTGAGACACCAGTGAGAGTGAGACACCAGTGAGAGTGAGACACCAGTGAGTGAGACACCAGTGAGAGTGAGACACCAGTGAGAGTGAGACACCAGTGAGAGTGAGACACCAGTGATATTATAAGACACCAGTAATATAGTAAGCTATAGTTATCTACCAGTGTATAGTTAACTACCAGTGATAGTTATCTACCAGTGTATAGTAAACTACCAGTGACAGTGCTAACCAGTAACATAGTTAGCTAGTTGTAACCTACCCTCAGTGCATAGTAAACTACCAGTGACAGTGGTAACCAGTAACATAGTTAGCTAGTCGTAACCTACCCTCAGTGTATAGTAAACTACCAGTGACACAGTGGTAACCAGTAACATAGTTAGCTAGTCGTAACCTACCCTCAGTGCATAGTAAACTACCAGTGAACAGTTGGTAACCAGTAACATAGTTAGCTAGTCGTAACCTACCCTCAGTGTATAGTAAACTACCAGTGACAGTGCTAACCAGTAACATAGTTAGCTAGTCGTAACCTACCCTCAGTGTATAGTAAACTACCAGTGACAGTGCTAACCAGTAACATAGTTAGCTAGTCGTAACCTACCCTCAGTGTATAGTAAACTACCAGTGACACAGTGGTAACCAGTAACATAGTTAGCTAGTCGTAACCTACCCTCAGTGTATAGTAAACTACCAGTGACAGTGCTAACCAGTAACATAGTTAGCTAGTCTTAACCTACCCTCAGTGCATAGTAAACTACCAGTGACAGTGGTAACCAGTAACATAGTTAGCTAGTCGTAACCTACCCTCAGTGTATAGTAAACTACCAGTGACAGTGCTAACCAGTAACATAGTTAGCTAGTCGTAACCTACCCTCAGTGTATAGTAAACTACCAGTGACAGTGCTAACCAGTAACATAGTTAGCTAGTCGTAACCTACCCTCAGTGCATAGTAAACTACCAGTGACACAGTGGTAACCAGTAACATAGTTAGCTAGTCGTAACCTACCCTCAGTGTATAGTAAACTACCAGTGACAGTGGTAACCAGTAACATAGTTAGCTAGTCGTAACCTACCCTCAGTGTATAGTAAACTACCAGTGACAGTGCTAACCAGTAACATAGTTAGCTAGTCGTAACCTACCCTCAGTGTATAGTAAACTACCAGTGACAGTGCTAACCAGTAACATAGTTAGCTAGTCGTAACCTACCCTCAGTGTATAGTAAACTACCAGTGACAGTGCTAACCAGTAACATAGTTAGCTAGTCGTAACCTACCCTCAGTGTATAGTAAGTGACAGTGCTAACCAGTAACATAGTTAGCTAGTCGTAACCTACCCTCAGTGTATAGTAAACTACCAGTGACAGTGCTAACCAGTAACATAGTTAGCTAGTCGTAACCTACCCTCAGTGTATAGTCAACTACCAGTGACAGTGCTAACCAGTAACATAGTTAGCTAGTCGTAACCTACCCTCAGTGTATAGTAAACTACCAGTGACAGTGGTAACCAGTAACATAGTTAGCTAGTCGTAACCTACCCTCAGTGTATAGTAAACTACCAGTGACAGTGCTAACCAGTAACATAGTTAGCTAGTCGTAACCTACCCTCAGTGTATAGTAAACTACCAGTGACAGTGGTAACCAGTAACATAGTTAGCTAGTCGTAACCTACCCTCTGCGTCGCGGCTCTTCCCGAAGATGTCCCTGAGCCCGCGCGCCCCCCCGCTGAAGGTCAGCGACTTGCGTTTGGGCTCGCGGCGCCGGAGGGAGCGGTCGGCGGGCGAGGGGCGGAGCTTGGCCAGCGGCGGGAGGCTCTGGCGGTAGAGGCCGCGCTCCGGGAGGCGGGCGGGGCCCTCGGAGCCGGGCCGCTCGCTGAGGGAGGGGCCCGTGCGCTGCAGCACCAGCTGCACGTCGCTGGCGTACTGCCCCCAGGTGTTGAGCGACGCCACCGGGCTCTCGTGGGGAGACAGGTGGCGCTCCGACTCCCGCCATCGCTCTATGAGGGTGTACCTGCCCGTACGGCCTGGGGGGGAGAGGGAGAGGGAGAGGGAGAGGGAGAGGAGAGAGAGAGAGAGAGAGAGAGAGAGAGAGAGAGAGAGAGAGAGAGAGAGAGAGAGAGAGAGAGAGAGAGGGAGACAGAGACAGAGACAGAGACAGAGACAGAGACAGAGAGAGAGAGAGAGAGAGGGAGAGACAGAGAGAGAGAGAGAGAGAGGGAGAGACAGAGAGAGAGAGAGAGAGAGGGAGAGACAGAGAGAGAGAGAGAGGGAGAATAATTGTATAGTGTCCAACCACATAGCAGATGCTAGCTAAGCATTAGCCCTTTTAGATTACCAAAAGCAACTGCAATGCCGATAAGAATAGCATAGCCGCAGCAACCGGCAGTTGCACTAGCAGCTGCATCAATAGCAAAAGGGATTTTCTGGCCAGCGTCCGCCGTGATTCATCCCTTCACACAGCGTCCCCGCATTACCGCCGCCCACGCTGGTGTCAGCGCTGGGGGCAACGGAGGAAACAGAGAAGCTCCATCTAAACCGGAGCACCGTGACCCTAAACAATGGCTGGGGTTAAGGGACGTGATGAGGCACGGGACAAAAGAAGCACAGTGATGTGTTTAGTGAAACCTACTGGGGTACGGTCACCCCACCGTGTCATCGATACCACAGGGCGATGTATTTCAGAACCTAGCGCGTCAACATGTGGGCAACCGTGGCTGTGTGTGTTTCAGAAACACACGCCACTGTACATTTATAGATAAGGCCGATCACTCCTCCTTCCCAAGGCCCCTCCCACCCGACCCTTCACAACAAAAAGCCCCCCCCCCACCACCTCATAAAAGCAGCATATTCATCACGGAGAGCCCAAGCAAACAGCCATTCACCTCAAAGTGGCCCGCTACACAATGGGACTGGGTCGTAACTCCTGCTACACTGTCAGCATCGCAACACACACACACACACACACACACACACACACACACACACACACACACACACACACACACACACACACACACACACACACACACACACACACACACACACACACACACACACACACACACTTGGGTGAGGTACACCTTCTAGAATCATTGGAAAGCGCGACTACTCAATGCTTTCTTTTGTAGTTCTACATCCCATCTCCCCACCCAGGTGGCCTTCGGAAGGCTTTACGCTCTGGTCGTCATGGTCTCCCCCCAAAGACTCTACAAGGTTTGCCCCCCCCCCCCCCCCCCCGACCCAACAAGATGGCCGCTAGGCGACTAGGTCTACTAGACTTGTGAGTTCCGTGTAGAAACCATGGAGGGGGCCAACGTTTCTTTGTTTATCATGCCGGTCATGTTCTTACAGTCTTCAGTAATGGCAGATAGTTCCGTGCTTTTTCTTTTAAAGGAGAATTGATATTTACATTTGTAGGTTATTTTATGGCGATGATAAACCGAACCGTACATTCTTGCTCACTTGTGTTATTTTGTATCCATAAATCAGTTAGAGAATTCTGCTAAGTTAATTATTGTTATTATATTCAGCTTTTACAATAGGATTGTATTTCGCTCTATAAATATGAAGAGAAATTCAGCCTGCTTTTGCATTTCTTAATGTTTGAGAGGGTTCAACTCACAATTTATTTGGCTCAGTAGCAGTTAATTAATATATTTATTGGTATTGTTCAAAGGGGTAAAGACGATCGAGTGATGTGGGTCAGCTGTTAAATTGATTTAAATTAAAAGGCTTTAACTTTGTGCTTATGAATGAGGGAAAGGCAGACAGTGACACAACCACACACACACACACACACACACACACACACACACACACACACACACACACACACACACACACACACACACACACACACACACACACACACACACACACACACACACACACACACACCTCACTTTAGTAATTATTTACACTCACTTTGGTTAATTAGTTATTTCTCCCTCATTCCTTGAAGCGCCCAGTCTTCCAGTTTAACCGAAAAGCATCCCATAATAAACGTTATTATATTTATCCTTTTGTAGTTGCTTGTTTTCCTCTCGCCTCAGAGTCCTGAGTGTGTCGTGAACGAGCCGGTGACAACAGAACAGAATCACAGTCTTTATGTTGTGGTTGATAAAGCAAACTCTAAACCGGACCTTATCGTTTTTATTTCATTGTTCTACAAAAGTCTCCCGTGTGAATCAAAACGTCTCCCCTGGACGACCCGTCTCCGCCCACATCAGGGCAATCGATCACGGCCCGGTCAGCGGGCCTCTGCTGGACCACACCGCACATCTCTGAAACCATGGCGACCGCGAGGAGACATTCTACACCCACCAGATCGCATCGTCCTTTTAATCGCACACCTTGTTGGTGGGTGTTTGAAAATGGGATAGTGTGTGTTACGTACGTACGTACGTACTTGCGTGGTGCGTACGTACGTGCGTGCGAATATAAGGAAAGTAGATTAGCTGAACGAGGCTAAAAGAGATATTAGAGAAACGCTGCCAACCGCGCTCAACCCCCCGCTGACTAACATATGTTGTTGTTGACGTACCGATGGCCTGCGCCAGCGCGATGACCACTTCCTGGCAGGTGGTGAACCTCGGTGA
The DNA here is from genome assembly GCF_031168955.1 of Gadus macrocephalus. Classification (NCBI taxonomy): domain Eukaryota; kingdom Metazoa; phylum Chordata; class Actinopteri; order Gadiformes; family Gadidae; genus Gadus; species Gadus macrocephalus. Next base: position 352,590 of record NC_082385.1, on the reverse strand, counting down.
CGCCGCAGACGATCCGCTGCACGCCGTCCACCCACACCTTCAGCTCCATGACGGACGCGATGATCCACTCGCCCACATGCCCTCAGGGCGAGGCCTGGCGAGAGACTGCCATCCTACTGGGGGGAAGAGAGAGAGAGAGAGAGAGAGAGAGAGAGAGAGAGAGAGAGAGAGAGAGAGAGAGAGAGAGAGAGAGAGAGAGAGAGAGAGAGAGAGAGAGAGAGAGAGAGAGAGAGAGAGAGAGAGAGAGAGAGAGAGAGAGAGAGAGAGAGAGAGAGAGAGAGAGAGAGAGAGAGAGAGAGAGAGAGAGAGAGAGAGAGACTTAACAACAGAATTAGAAAACCAATAATATAAAAGTCCTTCTGCCAATGGAAAAGCATTACCATTGAAACAATGAGTTATTTATTAGAAAGAAGATTATAATCACATCGTGGGGTCATTTCAGAACCTAGTGTTGTTTGTTCCTGATAGTCTAGAAAAGTGGAACGCATTAAAAACGTAGAGAAAAGTGCTTCACCGATATCTTTCATTCACAAGAACCATCTTGGAAACTGTCGCTGTCTGCTTCATATAAATTATCTCCCCCCTGTTGTTGTAGGAGTCCGAGCCTTATCATAAGACAAGAAGGTCTGGGCGTCTCTGTGCATCAGTGTTTCGGAAAAAGGGCTTTTCCTTTTCCAGGAATGATGCCAGTGTCTTCGGACACGGCTCCTTCAGGTCTGTCAACAATAACACACGCCTCGACCAAGTTTATCCTCGGAAAAACTCAGAACGGGTCTTATGCAACACTCCACACTCTGTAGAGGGAGAGAACTCACCAGAGAGAGAGACAGAGACAGAGACAGAGACAGAGAGAGAGAGAGAGAGAAGTGGACAAAAGGAATTCTCAGGGCCTGCGGATGGTTTCAGAGGGCTGTGTGTATCTATGACTGCTACAGGCTGTACCTCTGTGCTCACATCGAGTCCTAAAGCTTTAATTGACAGTGAGGTTATTGAATCAATATGTTCCAAAGTGCTGCAGGATCACGTTTCTAAAAATAAAAACCCGGCCGAAGTGCAGAGAATGTCATATAATCATTTATAATGTGAGACTAATCAGATTGAAAGTAACACGACCGCAATACACCAAATTCATGAATCATTGTTTGTGAACTTTTTTTTACAAGATCAGGAATTTCCACGGAGATTTTCACTGAACTCTCAGCACTGCTGCAGATGATTTAGGAATAACTGAACCAATCACCCTGCTGGCTTAGCCCGGGTTTATTGGTAATGAATGCTCAGCCTTGGTCAGATTGTTATTCTTATGCTTATCTGCAAGAATCATCTGAACAATGAGAATCAGATCTTCATGGTCAAAACACCAAAGAAGAACAAACAGGGATTGAGAATCCATAACGAGACAACGGGACGGTCAGCGACCGGTACGAATACGGTTATGTTTCATCTGCAATGTCGACGTGACGCAGGACAGTCTAGAGCTGATGGCTCGGTTCAGAGTTCACACTTCAAACCACGGTATCCACGGCAACCTGCAGGCCCCGCCTTCAGCGAGAAGCCCCGCCCCCCCACGCTGCTCCTCCCGGCGCTCCTGACGAACCCGGAAGGAACCGGAAGGAAGGCATCCCTGGTAGGTCTGAAAGAAAGCGTCTGCTGAAGGGGCAGTTCGTCCACTCGCAGCGAGAGGGGATCCAAACAGGAAGTGCTACCAGGTATTTATCACCACGACAACGGGAAGAGACGACTCAGCAGAACGCCGCAGCCTTTGTCCCGATCTGCCGGAGCGGGGAACGCCTTGTAAACGAAGGTATGGTTGAATAAAGTTTCACAGCAAACTGTTGCAGCAGCCGCCGCCGCGCTAAACGGTCGAACTGCCGCAAACAGGGACGGCGCATGCGTGTGTCTCCTCTCGTGCTGGATGAGAGTCATCTCAAAGATGCTGACACTAGCATCCGGGCGCCGGTGGAGCAGGCAGCCATTAGGGAGCTGGAGCCAGACGACGGCAGCAGAGAGGCAGTGCAGCAGGGAGAGGGAACAGGGAACACACCGACCAGGGAAGGAAGGAAGGGAGGAAGGGAGGAAGGAAGGGGGATAGAACAAAAAGGCTTTAATGCTAACGGCTTTGAACCCAGCTGGTCACTGCTCTGCACGCACGCGCGCACACGCACGCGCGCACGCACACACCTTTGCTTTCCAATCTCAATCTTTATGGCGGCCAGATTTAAACTCCTGCAGCCATCATCCAGCAGGTGGGGGTTTCAGATGCCTTGCTCAAGGGCAAATCCACGGATGAGGTGCCCTTGGGCAAGGCATCTGAAACCCCCACCTGCTCCCCGGGCGCTGCACCGCGGCAGCCCACTGCTCCGGGAGGGCCGGTGGGCCCCCATGTGTGTGGACCTCTGTGTGTGCCCCTCTGTGTGTGGACCTCTGTGTGTGGACCTCTGTATGTGTATGTGTTCACCGGCTACCCGGATGGGTCAAAAGCAGAGAAAGAATTTCCCCCTAAAAAGGGATGAATAAAGGACTTAACTTAATCCCCCCCCCCCCCCCCCCCCCCACCTGGAACAAGGCCCTGTTGGGCTACAGCGCCACCCCCCGCCACCACAGGCCCTGTTGGGCTACAGCGCCACCCCCCGCCACCACAGGCCCTGTTGGGCTACAGCGCCACCCCCCGCCACCACAGGCCCTGTTGGGCTACAGCGCCACCCCCCGCCACCACAGGCCCTGGGGGGTCAGGGTGCAGCCTGGGTCCTGGGGGGTCAGGGTGCAGCCTGGGTCCTGGGGGGTCAGGGTGCAGCCTGGGTCCTGGGGGGTCTGGGGTCGGGGGGCTGCTGCTGATTGGTAGCCGGTCGGTCGTACCGCCCCCGGTGTGGGACTCCCAGGCCCAGGGAACGTGGGCCCCCGTCCCAGGACCGCCGGGCGGGGGCCCCCGTCCCAGGGCCGCCGGGCGGGGGCCCCCGTCCCAGGGCCGCCGGGCGGGGGGACAGGGGGGCCGCAGCAGGAGGGACGAGGGGGGAAGAGTTCAGACCAAAGAGACGAGGCGGGACGTGATGAGCCAGAGCGTTCACCCCCGGGCACAGAGACCGGCTCTCACCCCGCAGTGATTGGTTGACGCGTCTCCCAGACGTTTGAGCAGCGCTGGATGATGATTGGCTGAGAGACAGGAAGTCTAGTATCAACCGAGTTCTGACGCTGAGACTGAAAACGTTGATCATTGAAGACAGGCTGGAGACACGAACCGAACCGGTCACACAAACCCAGAAACCGCCGCTTTAAGCCCCGCCTCCTCTCGTCCTCTGGACTGCAGCGGCGTTGAGGGAGGATGAGGAGGAGGGAGGGGAAGGGGGTGGAGGAGGGGTGGAGGACATGGGGCCAAGAAGAAAGGAAGAAATCGAAGTGGGAGTGTGGAGGATTAAAAAAAAAAAGGAGACCAAAGGAGGACCCAGAATGCATTGCAACAAGAGGGTGTTTCTTTTTGGTAACAATCATTCGTTTGCTGGTCTGTGAAGGGTACAGGGGGGCGGGGCTCCAGACCGCTGTGGCGGTAAACAACAGAACACGAGGGTCCGATGGGATGAAGTATGTAGCGGAAAACAGGTCCTCCAAGGGCGATGACATCATGCCTGACCACAGACTGACAGACAAGACCAGCACCACCACCCATATGGAGCTGGGTGGGATTGGGAATGTCTGTGATGAAGACCAACCATAAATAAAGTCTAATTGAGTAATTGCTGGATTACACGAACGGCCACATTGTGGTTTACTGCACTGTGGTTTTAGTTTAATAGTTTGGGAGGATCCCCTGAAAAAACAAAACGCAGCCCAGATTTGAAACTCACTGGCTGTAAGAATTCCTTATTAATGAGGTTATTCAACATCTGTGGCGAGTTACAGTAGATGTGAGGTCAACAGCTCTGGATCTATGTGCAAGGTTCGCTACGCAGGAAAATCTGCTGCTACAAGTGGTTTCTGATGAAGGACATTCAAGCCAAGTTATCACCACAAATAGCGAGGCTAAAGTCTTTAGAAAAGCTTCTACCCGTGGTTCTTAAACCAAGTGCCTCCTCAGATACATACTATACATTATTACGTAAAGTAAATGTGTGAAATAGTTTCTGTTTTGTTAAGAGTTTATTTTAAGAACTTAATGAAAGTGTGTGGTATTGTATAAACACATAGCTGCATAACTGCTGAATGAGATGTGATAGTAGTACATCAAAATACATTAATAGTCAAGGTTGTGTTAAATACGTGGTGATGACCTGTTTAGTGAGTGACGGCAATTCAGAACTTTGCACATAGGTTTGAATCGGTACAAGTGCCAGTTCACACTCACGTTTCTAACACACACACACACACACACACACACACACACACACACACACACACACACACACACACACACACACACACACACACACACACACACACACACACACACACACACACACACACACACACACACACACACACACACACACACACACACACACACACACACACACGTTTTGGTCTCAATATTTGATGGCACGGATATTGGAAACATAGACAAAGCTTGCCTCCAAGTCAAATTAAACAACCAATAGATCATCAAATTTGAACGATTCGGGGGACAATTATTATTTATAACACAATGAGTTTCACCAGGCGGTTCATTGGAGTGACTTAACAACAGAATTAGAAAACCAAAAATATAAAAGTTCTGCCAATGGAAAAGCATTACCAGTGAAACAATGAGTTATGCATTAGAAAGAAGATTATAATCACATCGTGGGGTCATTTCAGAACCTAGTGTTGTTTGTTCCTGATAGTCTAGAAAAGTGGACCGCATTAAAAACGTAGAGAAAAGTGCTTCACCGATATCTTTCATTCACAAGAACCATCTTGGAAACTGTCTCCGTCTGCTTCATATAAATAATCTGCCCCCTGTTGTTGTAGGAGTCCGAGCCTTATCATAAGACAAGAAGGTCTGGGCGTCTCTGTGCATCAGTGTTTCGGAAAAAGGGCTTTTCCTTTTCCAGGAATGATGCCAGTGTCTTCGGACACGGCTCCTTCAGGTCTGTCAACAATAACACACGGCTCGACCAAGTTTATCCTCGGAAAAACTCAGAAGGGGTCTTATGCAACACTCCACACTCTGTAGAGGGAGAGAACTCACATGAGGGAACGTCTCTCCAGTGGTTCTGCCAGCAGCAGGCTCCGGATGGATCTAACAGCGCATATATTTGTGGTGAAAGCGCGGCAGCAGATGGTTACTATTCAGATGCCTGCTGCCCCTATACACGGAGTGGGGGAGTGGATGTCTTCCCGGGCCCCGGTGGACGATGGGCTTGGCTCGGTTCCTTGACTTTGAAACGGCGAGCAGCCCACCTAACAGAACGCCAGCCTCCACCATCTGCAGCTCTGGAGGAGATCCCTGCTGCCGCACAGCTCTGGCTCCGTGTTCTCTGCTCTTTCTGTGGTTTCATTGAGTCCATCTCACCCTAAAGTCACCCATCATGGCCGTGTGTTTAAAGGACGGCGTCCGTGACGACCACGGCTGCCGCCACGCGCGATCAAAGCAGGTCTGTGAGGAAGAGTCAGCAATAAGGGACGATGTCCGTAGCAACGCTTCCAGATGATGTCATCAATAGTGGCCAACGTCCAGCACGCGTTACCAAAGTAAGAGCCTCTTAAAACGGGCTGGCTCGGCCTGGGAGTAGCCAGCATACGGATCGCCGTTCCCTTCATCAGGATCTAAATCTCGACAAAATGTTAGCATTCCTGAAGCGCCTTGAAGCTGGAATTGTTTAGTCGATTTCTTGCATCTAAACATAATAGACCGACTACTACTGCTATTTATACCAATTAATCAGCTAATCACTGTGTCATCAACACTGACCCACGAAGGGAGAGGGCCAGTGTGTGAGTATGGAGTCCTTAGTCACACAATTAAATAATAATTTACTGCAAAATGGTATGGAACCTAGCAACCTATGACATATTCACAACATGTATCAAAGTATTCCTTCATCATCATCATACTGTACGGAAAACCAGGCAGACTGCTACACTGTGAGGTTCAACATACTGCCAGACCCTCAATGTAGAATACAAATGGCCTTCTGCATTCACAGCAATCAAAACATATTCCAGTGCGTATCAAAGACATTGCAATAAATATAAAGCCAGAGCCGAGCGATATCTATCCTGACCCGACAAGCGGAGAACAATCAAAGCAGAAGTCTGGGCTTGTACTGCTAAAGAAACAACAGTAGAGACTATCAGAGAACACATAGGGGATCAGAAGAACAAGGATTGTCTCTTATTTTCGCTTTGTACATCAGGTTGGAATCCGGGATTCATCTCTCAAACTCAGCTTCTTTGTGATGCCAACGGTGATCCGTGTTCGGTGGCCTCTGAGCGGTCTTTAAAATCAGGGCCCAACAAGGAACTAATCCTCAAACAAATTGGAACACTTGTTGTCAACTAATCAATTCAAATGCCCCATTTGGAGCCGGTCATTATTTCTCAAGAGAGTGTGTGTGTGTGTGTGTGTGTGTGTGTGTGTGTGTGTGTGTGTGTGTGTGTGTGTGTGTGTGTGTGTGTGTTGTAGTAGGCTGCCACAGACACCTGGGCATCTGGTCGTGTAATCAGTGACAACCTCTTTAAAGGGCTGTGCAAGATTGTAGAAGTGTTCCCAGACGACACACACACACACACACACACACACACACACACACACACACACACACACACACACACACACACACACACACACACACACACACACACACACACACACACACACACACACACACACACACACACACACACACACACACACACACACACACACACACACTAGAGAGGGGAGGGGGACTGCGCACATGACGACCCCTAGCATGAGTGGATTGCAAACAATCCGTTTCCGTGGCAACGCGGCTCCGGCTTTTGTTGTGCGCTGTGCACAGATGACCGGGTTGATTGGGTCGGGGGGGGGGGGGAACGGGGGGGAGAAGAGAGCAAAACAATCGTCCACAATGAAGAAGCCCTCTCACGCTTCCCTTGTCACTTCCTCTGTGCTCCTCCCCCTGGGGGCAGGAGGGGGGGGGCTGGGGGGTACACTGGTCAGCCATGGACCTCGTCCCCCCCGCGGCCGTACCGTCGAGGCAGGGCGGTGGGGTCTAGGAGGTCCGGGGGGGATCCCCAGAGATGGTAGAAGTCTTCCTGGGCCAACCCACCAACCTGGCCGCCAGGTGGCCACGGCCTACCGGAGCATTGATGTGGGGGGGACAGACGGACGGACAGACGGACGGAGCTTGATCACTTATTCCATTAATGTGCAACACATTCTCCTGAGGCGCTGTTCAGAGAGCCGTACGAGACCGTGGGTACGAGACCGTGGACCGGCTGACCCCCAGACCCGTGTTCACTTCCTCCAGACTTCATTTACAGAACCACCCAGCGGTCCGGGAGCCTGACCTCCTCCTCCTCCGAGTGCTTCAGCTCAGATTAGCCCACATGTAGGATCTGCTCTGATTAAGCTGCACAGCCTGAGCTAGCTTAAGGTCTATCAAAAGTTAGAGCTGAACCCAAGCAGACCAGCACTAATGACGCAACAACAGCGTCATTAAATCACTTTATACCTAATTAAAAGGCCCTTCCATTACGATGGGACGTTGTTATTGATATGGAGTATTTGTTGACTCGTGTTTACAACTGCACACACACACACACACACACACACACACACACACACACACACACACACACACACACACACACACACACACACACACACACACACACACACACACACACACACACACTAGTATAAACAAGCTCAAATCCAGCCCAGTCAGACCTTAGTTTGGTGGCAAACTTGATATGGACGACTTCCTCAAGACATACCCAGTCAATCCGTTGAACAAATAGTGGTGGACGAATCAGCCACTCAACCCTAATCCACTTAACCATATGTGGGAAACAAATATGTTTTAATACACTGCTCTCACACTGAGCATATCAACTTTGTCTCCACTCCCAAACCAATCAGATTAGTTTATTATCCATCACTGCACGCTGGGCTAATAATATGAAGAGAGGAACCCGACGGCGGCAACATCACCCCGTCCACCTGCTCTCATAGGTTGGAGCTAATCAGGCTTGGTGGACATCATAAGACTTTAACCCTAAGACCGCGCCTTAAGCTGGCCTGGCTGGGGGGGGGGGGCAGAGGGTGGTGGAGATGCTGGGTGGAGGTGGTGGTGGTGTTAGTCGTGTTGGAGGAGGTGGTGGTGGTAGTGGTGGTGCTAGTGGTGGGATATTGGACTGGAGGCAGAACTGCTGACTAATTTCACACCAAATTAGCACAGATCTAATCTTTGTATTTGAGCCGGAGGACGAAGCACAGCGGTGTTGTCCTACTTAAAATACATCAACAAACCTGGCTTTGCAGCGGCACGGCGCAAGGAACCGTACCGTTACCGGGAAACTATGTTTATAGGGCACTGCTGGGGTTGGGAAATAGCACAACACACGAGTCAATGTTGTTCAGCCACTCAAGTGTTGTGAGCAGATCTGTGTCTGTCTTAGTTGTAAAATGGTGGTGGTTAAACTAGCTGAAGATTAGTCACATTTGATTGCATAATACAGAAAACTAGAATCAAACCAAATGACAAACTGTCCAACCCTATCCTCATGAATTGCAGACTGGTACACACGGAGATGTGTGTACCAGTGTAGGCATTGCGTCCTGGTTCATGTTCCTCATGTACGTCCAGAGAACACATGAAGGTCTTTCCCTGGCTCTTAACTCTAGTAGTACCGAATATTAACAGCCCTGCTGACTGAGCGGTTACCGCCTAAGTGTTTAAAGTGATTTATCTGTGCCAGCGCCAAATCCACTCCAATAAGTGACCTCTTCAGTCCCATCCTACCAATCCCAGCAGATAGAACGGGTACAGCGAACACACCGACCAACAAGGTTATGGAGAAGGTATTCGGGCGATCAGTTGCTAGCAATGATGGAATATCCCCCCATAACCACCCCATCGATCGCCGTTGTTGTCGTTTAAAAAGAGCTCATCTGTGCGTCGTACGTGAAGTCAAGATGCTGAAGCTGAAAAAAAATAAAAGTTATGCAACTACTTATGCTTGTTTTGCACCTCGGCCGTAGCTTCTCTCCGTATGCCTTCACATGCTATCCTCTAGTATCGACACAACGTTTCCCTCGAAGCATACCACCTCCAAATCATCGGAACGATACATGATGCAGCTATTATATACCAACGGTATCGATACATGATGCAGCACTTAACGGGCTGCACGGCGTCGATCAGCCGCTGCATCCCTTTCGGATCCTCCGCTGACGCATTTAAGTTACTTCTAGAGGAATAGTAGTATGCTACCCTGGAGTAGCACACATCCCTGCACCGCAGTCCGCCTCCACAAGCTCCACAGCCTCTTACCTTCAGGCCCGGTGGTCTCCGTACAAGTTGGTCTTCAAACCGCTTCGGATTCTACCAGTACGCGTTCTTCTGCGGTTGTTTTCGCGAATCCGTTCGGCCGAACCCCGTTACTTTCCCCCGCATGTTAGGCGGGCCACTATAGCGTAGTCCGTGTGTGTGCGTGTGTGCGTGCCTACTATGTGTACGCCAAATCGTGACTGAACGCGTCCTCGTGATCAAAGTTTGCGGTCTGCGCGCGGCGATGCGTGTAAACACGCGTTCAGTCCAGTCATCGCGGCGTCCCCAATAAGCGATGGACGTGATCTCCTCCTCCTCCCCCTCCCCCTCCCCCTCCCCCTCCTCCCCCTCAACAACACTGAGCGGACCTCCTCCCCATCATGAAGCCAAGGCTTGTTGTAAATTACAGCAGAACTGGGACACCGCAAGGCATCATGGACCGGTTAAAGCTGCACTGCACTGCCGGGGACAAGGACCCGCGGGGGGGCGGGGGGCGTGGGGGGGGGGGCTGCTATCCGGGGAGGGGGGGGGGGGGGTACCGTTGCTTACCGTTCATTTTGTTGAAGAGGCAATGCCATGATGTTTGTTTACATTTTGATGAAGCCACCTTTGTTGAATATTTGACCGACTTTTGCTTTTGTGGATTTATATATATTTTATTTTTTACTGAAATAACACGTGATATTGCTGTTGACTGTTACTTTTTTTTTAATAGTGTCGTTTACGTTTTCTAGTCGTTAACAATTTGTCTTATCCAACTTTGTCTTTGCATTAAATCAAACTGCCTTCATCCATTGTAAAATACACCTAAAACCAAGTATGCCATCAAGCTATGCATATATGTGTATAGGGCCTATGCATCACCCATCTTTATGTTGGTTCTGTTTGTCTTGTTTTTGCCCCTATTTTAACTATAAGCGTCTACTTATGCATTAGCTTTTTGTATTTATTGTATTTATTGCATTGTTATTTTATTCTGTGTCCCTCCACTGCTGCTGGGCTGTTCTGCAACAAACAGTTTTCTCCTACGGGGGATTAATAAAGTTGTATCTTATCTTATCTTATCTTATCTTAAGCACTGGCGAAAAACTAGGCCTACAGATATTTACTTTATAGAACTTTGCCTTACAAAGATTCAGACTCCGTGTTGTTGTTATTAGTGACACACATATCTGTTTGTGTCAGGGATAAATAGATACCGGAAGTGATATATGTGGACATTTGTTATGTGAGGTTACGATGATCTGTAACCCTTTTATTGAAAAATGGTCAAATTTCAACGTTATGATATGAACAAACGGATACGATGTGCATGCTACATATGTGCATAACATTGACTGTGTGTTTGTGTGCGTGTGCGTGTGTGTGTGTGTGTGTGTGTGTGTGTGTGTGTGTGTGTGTGTGTGTGTGTGTGTGTGTGTGCGCTTGTACGTGCATGTTTGTACATCCAGCGTCTTGTTTAACATTGCCTGTGATGCTGATCATGCAGTATTGCAGGTGACTCGCTTGTCATTGAAATGTTCATTTCCATAAACTCTCGTCTCGAGGGTTGGACAGATGGAGTGGCGGACATTGACACAACGTCAGGTTCTCACAGAACCGATTGTCTGCTTCTGATTTAAAGAAACAAACTCAAACACCACTTGTAGATCGGATAATTAAGATGTCACCCTCTATAGGTGGACCACGCGCTATTACACATGCATAACATCTTATTGGCTGCCCGGTCACGTGCTCGTTGGTATTACACACCTGTCCTCCACTAAGTTAAACTGAACTGAAGGTTTTTTTTAGAGGGGGGGGGGGGGCGCTGCCCCTATGGCGGGGTCATATGGTGCGTTCACTCTCCTGGTGATAACGAGACGGCTCGTCAGTGATGACGCGCACGTTTACGCGTATTTCCGACAGCGACCATTCATGTGCACTCCGCTCGGAATCTAGAAGTTCTTCTTCGTCAGCGGTATATATCACACCAAGAGGATTACCGCCACCATCTGTTTGGCGTGGAACATAGGTTCTGACTGATTGTCGGGGATCATGGAAGCTGCAAGAAATATATTGTTTGTTGAGAAGCACATACAGTATTGCCACTGTATGGAGGGCTACACTTGCCCTTATCTACAGCTGGTTTACCAGTACACAACCTTTAAAACTGAGCAAAGTCGATGGCAACAGACGGTTACAACGTCAATCAATAGTAAAGTGTAGACATGGCAAAAAATGTGTGATATGATGGTTGATTCTTTTATATTGAGTCAAACTTTCTCTCCGTTCAAAACTTTTGCGTTGAGGTCCGACATGGTCATGCGCATCACTAGTAAACAATGAGTCACCATACGTCACCAACTGGGCAACTCTGTTAACTAAATTTGGCCCCAGTTGCCGAACGGAAGTAGAATCATAACAGCGTCATGAGGTGGCGTTCACGCGAACTTTCCGACGTCGCGAAAAGGTTTTTCCCATAATTCCCAGCGATGTGAACGCACCTATACACCAACACCAACACACACACACACACACACACACACACACACACACACACACACACACACACACACACACACACACACACACACACACACACACACACACACACACACACACACATGGATGACTCTGGCTCTGTAGACGTTTCGTAATTCTGTGAAGGAGTTTGACAGGCGCGAATAGGATGACGTCATTACGGCTAAGTTTCCGATTGGTTCTTAAAGTAACACCCCCTTTCTTGATTGGCACATGCAAACCGAGCATTGGTGAAGGGTAATAAACCACACATGATCACGATTAGCAAAATATTAACAGATTTTAGGGACATAAACAATCCACTTATCTGTTGATAAAAACTCCCCTACTGGACAAGGACATGGTTGGGGTGGTGGTGGTGGTGGTGGTGGTGGTGTTGGGTGGTGGTGGTGGGTGGTGGTGTTGGGTGGTGGTGGTGGGTGGTGGTGGTGTTGGGTGGTGGTGTTGGGTGGTGGTGGGAGATGGTGGTGGGAGATGGTGGTGGTGGTGGGTGGTGGTGGTGGGAGATGGTGGTGGTGTTGCTGCTGGTGGTGTTGTTGGGTGGGGTGGGGTGTAGAAGTGTCCTTCCCATGGCCCCAGCAGCCGCGGCCTGTGACGTCAGGAAGGAGGCACTGACATGCCTCACATTCCTGGGATCAGGGCGGCCGTCTAGACGCACACTGGAACAGGGGTGTGTGTGTGTGTGTGTGTGTGTGTGTGTGTGTGTGTGTGTGTGTGTGTGTGTGTGTGTGTGTGTGTGTGTGTGTGTGTGTGTGTGTGTGTGTGTGTGTGTGTGTGTGTGTGTGAGAGAGTGAGAGAGTGAGAGAGTGAGTGAGTGAGTGAGTGAGTGAGTGAGTGAGTGAGTGAGTGAGTGAGTGAGTGAGTGAGTGAGTGAGTGAGTGAGAGAGAGAGAGAGAGAGAGAGATATGTCGGGCCGCTTTCCACAATCCCAGAGGGTAACTCTTCACCGGAGAACCGTCTTGAATTTAAGATGGATTTTTTTTTGGTCACACTTGGCAAAAGAATGTCGGAATCTGAAATGAATACTTCAAACGATGGCAACATTCCAAGTGGCCTCGAACTCCCCGACAATGGACCGTCTGTCTCCGGGAGGAGGGGGGGGGGGGGGGGGGGGGGGGGGGGGGGGGGGCCCCCTGGATCCAAATGTCACTTATCCAGTGAAAGAATCCCATTCTCGCCTTCCGCCTATTCCCAGACGTGTGCGCGTGTGACAAACAGCAGCGCGCGGCAGCATTGCACTTATCCGTGTTGCGTCTTTCCCCTCATGGCCACACAACACCACGTCCGTGTGGTGGACACCTGTTGCCATGAGCTATTCGCGTGTTTATGATGTGTAATATTTATAAGAAGAGCCATAAATATTTCCCCGAGATAGGCCTTTTCCCGCTCTTGTAAACACAGAGTTGGCGCAGGAGCGGGAAAGACGTCGGAGAACGCCTTTCTGGGAAAACCATGGACACATTAAAGGGAAAACCAGGGTTTATCTCTTAATAATGGGATTAGAGCTGAGTGCGAGGGTTATCTCAACACAAACAGCACATGACCACTGTTTGTCTCAATCAGTCTGTAACTTTAGTACGTTTTGCTGAAGGTTACCGAATTCATTTTACCAAAAACGGAGGAAGTTTTATGCTAAACCCATATTATGCGAACAAAAAATGAATTTAATGTAATAGGCCTAATTTGAATCTTAAAACCATGAGAGGAAAATGCTCAGAGAGGTTTGGTTTCATCTCTCTGTGTTTCAATTTTTTTTAAGGATTAGCAATCATGGTTTTTGTGGCCTAATTATTCCGCTAATTTCAATAATGAAAGAGGATTTAATTAAAAGGGAATGATGGACGCGAGGAAAAAAAATCGGAGCATTCTTGTTCCAGAAAATTGAAAACTCTGTTAATTTTTGCAGATTAAGTCATTTCAGATGTGATTTATTTCAAATATGCAATAAAAAACTAAATTGTGTCTTATTTGTTTTTGATGAATGCCAATGTTGTTCTCCGGCCAATATTTTCCTGTCAGGTTTTGCACTCCAACGATTGCTAATGACTGCAATACAACACTACTGCCCTCTGCAGGACATCATAGAGTTGTACATGTTCCCCGTTGTCCGCCAAATAACATTGCAATTAAATATAAACTAGCCTACATCATAAACCTCGTAAATCACTAAGATAGAAACAGCAAGGTAGTTCGGCTCTAAGGATATAGGTCTTCCCCGATCTACAGACATAGTTTAATTCTACCTAACATCTACAATAGGTGTGTGTGTGTGTGTGTGTGTGTGTGTGGGTGTGTGTGGGTGTGTGTGCGCGCGTAGGTGTATGCAGGTGTGTGTGAGTGAGTGAGTGAGTGAGAGAGAGACCGTGGGAAATGCAATATGTTTGCACACAACATAGTTAGAGTGTGTTAGTGTTAGCTGCTATCAGCGATGAGCTGACCTCATCTCTCCATGGCTCTGACCAGGCCGAATCACCCCATCACTAGGTAGATAGATATGTAGCATATGTGTGGACCAAAAAAAAGAGCCAAGAGGCAACCAGATGGTCCGTCACATGACAGGAAGCAGAGTCCCCTAACAGCACAGGAATGAATATTCAAGGTATGGGACCTTTGGTTCGTGGAATGATGGGTATGTTGTAAAACGGCATGATTTGAATTCCTAAAGCTGATTACGCATTACCCTGCTGTTGCTATGAGGTCTGTCACTACTACTACTACTACTACTACTACTACTACTACTACTACTATACTACTACTATACTACTACTGCTACTACTATACTACTACTGCTACTACTATACTACTACTGCTACTACTTATACTACTAATATAACTACCATCACTGCTACTACTACTAACAACTACTAGTAGGACTAGTAGTAGTAGTAATAGTACAATAGCAGTAGTATACTACCATACAACATGGTTAACAGAAATTATGAATAATTATGAATTATGAATAATTCAGTCAAGTAGGAATTCCAGACGCGTTCCCTCCCAGCGCCTCCGTCCAATCAGGACGCTCCATCTCTGGAGCGACAGTTCGCTCCACTACAGCGCGCACTCCACCGGCACGCGCCCTTCGGCGCGCTGGAAGGAAGCCGATGTCATTACCCGCCGCCGGGCCGCGGGCCGCTGGTCACTGGTACCAAATACAAAAAGCTTTCAGATCAAAGACGGAACAGAGGAGGGTTGACAGCAGGCATGGCTCGAAGGTTATTTAGAGAAATAACCGGATCATAAACGGAGTGATGGAGTGCGGGTTCAAGGCCTGTGACAGCGGGTATCTGCCTCGCTGCCGGAGTCCTTGAGCCGTAGGAGCCGCTGTCCTCTAAGCGGGGAATGTGTTGTTCAATGTAAACTGTGATGTAGGCCTACAATCAAGCTAGACTGGGTGCCCCCAGCCCGTTCTGACGGCGGCGATTTGATTTCGCCCTGCTGCAGAACGGTCTGGAGAAGAGCAATACATTTCTTTCTTCTTAAAGTTCCGATACGCTTTTGCGGGAGACAGGCTTCTCCCCCTGGTGCGCTATTGGCCAGTTTAACACAATGACGACAGGGAGGCGACGGCAAGCATCCAATTGCGTACAGAGTCCCACCTCAGACCAAGCTCCATCGGCTACAATCATACACGTGATAGGCTCGCTTGTAGCAGACGATAGCATGTTAAGTTACACATGTACATTATCGTTTTAACGGCAGGTACCTATCCTTAAAACGAATATTACATGTTTTAATTTTCAACATGTGTTTAACTTGGCACTTCCGACCACTTTGTCAACCCAGAATCACATTTATTTGACGAGTTAAAAATAGGTCGTTTACCAAAAGAAAAAAATTCTGAGGATGAACCACTATTTAATTACAGTGCTATGAAGGTAATTAGAAAAATGAGCTCTGATTAAATCTGTCTCTGTCTTCTAGTGCAGTCATTAGAAAGGGTCTCCCCGGAGATTATAGTTTGGTATAAACCGCCTCCGCTGCGCGCTAATAGAGTGTGTATCCTCGCCTTTTTTAATTAGAGCTCAACTCCAATGAAGAAGTGTTGAGAAGAGTGTGAATATGAGACTGACACTGTTGGTGCTACTCACTGTATTACAATAAAGCTGGCACACGTGCACGAACACAGACATGCGTACACGCGCACGAACACAGACGCGCGCACGCAGGGACAAACAGACACGCGCACACACAGGCACTAACACACGCACGAACACAGAGACGTGCTATACACGTGCATCAACACTCGCACACACGCAGCACACGCACACACACACACACACACACACACACACACACACACACACACACACACACACACACACACACACACACACACACACACACACACACACACACACACACACATACAAACTATCCGTCTACTTTAAAGGCTTCGCCGTTTGGGACAATTCCAGCGTTGTGCATCGTTTGATTTATATAAAAGCAAAACAAGTCCTAATCAGATGAAACAGAAAACATCAAAGATAAACAAGCCCTTCCTGTTCCTCTCCGACACGAAACCCCTGCCCACACACGCAGACAACCAAAAACAACCTCCACACATCCACTCGGTTGAAACAGGTTTTTATCGTTTTTCTTTTTTCACTCCTCATTTATCGGTGAGCTGTGGGAGCCGGGATGTTTGATTGACAGCCGCCTGGCTGGGTTCTCCCGCCTGCGGGTGTACCGCGTGCGGTGTCACACGACGGGACGCCAAGGTTATCAGCGCCAGTTACAGAGACTATCTCAAAGTCGCAAAAACTCACTCTTTTGGGAAAGTAGCACTGACTTTCAGAGACCGAAGGGGACACGAGGAGCGCTGCGCAGATGCGGGAGTTATGCGGTGTCCTTTGAAAAACCTCGATTGAAGATTGTTTAGATGTATTACCTCATGTAGAATAGGACTAAAGCCTTATATGGGTGGTAATGAGGCTAGGAGGGTTGTTATAAAGTTGTACGGACACAACATAGGGGAGACCGGGTATGGTTGTAACACATTTTTCTTCAGCACCTAAAACTATATATTTTTAAAGCTACAGTTCTGGACCTTTTTGACAAAGCTACCCACATTTGTCTGGTGGTTGCCACAAGTGGCAACCATATAAATCTCCTCAACTATATCATGGATTTTGTGTGATTATGACAAATAGGCCTACAGTATACCTTTGTGACAACCTACCCCACTACCGGGCTGTAACACGTACTGGGGTAGGTTGTAACACCTACCGGGGTCAGAAATCTCTTGGATTATTCCAGGATAGATCTCATGGTCGTAGTTTAGGCAACACCACTTGCCAATCTTATCTGCGTCTTGCCAAGCAAACTCTGGCTGTTTCTGGGTGTTTGTATGCTCCTGTGTGGGTGTCGTTGCCTCAAAGGCAAATGTTTTGGTGGGATGACATTGACAATCCAGGGTCTGTCTTGCTGAGCAAATGCAGCTCACATCTCGATAGGTAATTTTTCTCTCTCCTACCGTTACCACTTGGTGAATTTGCATAGTTGAAGGCACCACTGGAAGACCCTCTGGCATGTTCTTGACAGCTTCAGCGACATTGTCCTCACTTATATAGAACAGCTTAATCGCTAACTTTGCATCCACAAGTGCATTGAAGAACAGCTCAGCATTTGGGATGTCTTTTCCATGGCTGACAAGCCTGTCAGCTGTCCTTTTGAGGAGGCCTCCAACTCCATCTGGAGCACCCTTGCCGTGGCTCGCCTCAAAGAAGTTCCAGGTTCCTGATTGGAACCCACACTGGTGCAGCTTTGTACAAAATAGATAGAAATTGCCCTTCTGCCTATACTGTGTACACGGCCCATCACTGAAGAAATGCACCGTGTTGACATTAGGGTACGACGCCTTGACCAGGTCCAGTATTGGTGACATGTGAGTCCATATGGCTGCAGGACCTTTCTCTTTTGATGAGGTGATTGTGGCAAAGCAAACATGCTCTTCCACTCCACCAACATGTAGCACTCCAGTGTGGAGTGTTGCCTGCTGCTGGTTTGAGGCAAAGTGCACTGCTTGGATCTCAGAAGAATACTTGCAAACATAATTTTCCGAAAAATCCACATGAATTAAACATTCCTGATGTGTCATGCTCTTCTTAAGTTCTCTGTGGAAGCTGAATTGACTTTTAATGTTGAACAGGTGTCTTTTGAAGTGAGTTAGTTGTTTTTTGAAGAGCTCCAGCAGGTTCTGCAACGTCATCTCCATCCTCTTTTTGACAGTCATTCTGAGTGACACTTTTTCCTTTACTCCTTCTTTGTTCTTTTTCTCCCTAAGAACTGCCTCCGTCATCCACTGTGTGCAATACACAGTTGATTCCAAATCCCTCTCACTAGCAATTGGAAATTCTCTATCTTTGCAGTTAGGACATGCATTGTACATGCAGTCCTTCGATTTTGAGTCGCAACAAATTGACTCTGCCATTTCCTCCAAGTCAGTGCTCCCAATGACTCTGAGAAAATGCAGCTTCTCTACCAGAAAACCGAGATTTTCATGCAACTTGCAAAGGCAGGTCTCTCGGTCTGCAATCGATGGCTGGACCACCCAGAAGGGCCGCATACGGCAAAACAAGGAATAGGAGATCCTGCTGTCAGGGCTCTCAAGGAGGAATCTTCTATGTAGGTTCCTCATTGTATCGTTTAAGAACCTTTTCTGTTTCTTTATCTTCCTTCTTGTTACAGTTTGGGATTTTCCAGCTGTGAGGCGACTGTTTTCATCTGTGGTGAAGAAGGACAGAACTTTGTTACGTAGTCTGTAGCATAAAGATCTGTACTTGAACTTGTGGGAGATAGAAATCTCACTGTTGTTCAGCTGTTTTCTCGATATCGCTAGAGTTTCCTGAACTCTTTTTTTTAACTTGTATTTTTTTAATATCCTTCCTGTCACAAGGTTTGCGATTACCTGCCTAGTTTTTTTGTGTTTGGTAGAAGCATACTTTTTGCTGATGTTGTCCACTAGGGCATGGTGGAAAACTAAAGTTTTGTGCACCTCTCGAGACACAGGAACCCTTCGTAAGAGGCGGCGGGTTTTTGATCTGGGTGACTCTGAATTTTGGTGTAGTCTTGTTAGTCTTTTCCTGTATTTTTCAGTTTTTCTTTTCTGTTTATTGAGTGATTCCTTAAGAGCCTGGATTTCTCTGTATAAGTTTGACTCCCTTCTCTTGACTTTCTTCCTTCCTGCACTTCTCTGTCTAAAATGATAAACAAAGCATTAGTTTATAGATCATGAGTTCTAAACTTCATATGCATCGAACAGAAAAACGATGACAAGCCGCTACTCTAGTTTTTTCAACATCATTTCATAATTTATTGATAAACCTATTTTCTATAAAAAAAATCT
Source organism: Gadus macrocephalus (assembly GCF_031168955.1). Lineage (NCBI taxonomy): Eukaryota > Metazoa > Chordata > Actinopteri > Gadiformes > Gadidae > Gadus > Gadus macrocephalus. The sequence goes on along the minus strand of NC_082385.1, from coordinate 333,270 downwards.
CTACCTTGACATCTGAGGCTGTGGATTAACTTCAGGACTCTGGGGTAGAGTCAACTGGTTCTCTATCAATTTCTTTCTCTCTCTGGTCTGACGTTGGGCTTTTCTCCAATATGCTCGTTTCCTTCTCTTCTCCCTCTCGCTTAAATCTTTCACTGCCTTCACCTTTCCTCGCTGCTTGTTCTCTTGCCATGTCTCCCTGTGCTTCTGTAAATATGCAGCCCTTTTCTCAGGATCAGCATTACGCCGGGCCCTGTACTGGCGCTGCTTCTCAGCAGCAGATAAGCGACTCATCTTCCTAAAACAGTTAGTTAATACTTAGTTAACACTATTAATGGTTAGTTAATCTACCAGTTATTCAGTATGTATTCATTATTAAAAAAAACAACACTATAAGCATAAACTATCACAATGAAACCTGGCAACATTGTCAACCGTGTTACTCCCTGTCAACTGATTACACTTGATGGGTAACACAGTTGACAGGTAACACGGTTGACATTTCGGCCATTTTGGGGCCTTGTGCTAACTGGCAACCTTGAACCTGTCACCATATGACCTTGATCAACTTGTGTTTTTATACACTTTCAGTTAATATTAGTAAAAAATAATGTGCAATGCAAGTGAACAAGAAAATGTTGATAACACAGTTGACAAGCCATTAACCCACTCAATGTAAAACCCAAATTATTGATGAAATATTGAAGAGGAGAAGGAAAAACTTACCCAACTGTTTTCAAATTTACCACCACTGCAGGAAATGACATCACGTGGTGTTGGACATGTGACTTTGGAGCAAACCACTGCTGAATTATAGGGGTTTTGTCAGTGGGTAACACGGTTGACGGAAATTTCTCGGACACGCATAAAGTGGATAATTTAATGTTTATTAATAATTAGAATTGTTTTTCAAACACCTTCATCATATTATAATGATTATTTCCAACAAATAATGATGAAAATAATTCTCAAAAACGCATAGTTTATTGTTTTTTCTTAAAGAAACACCTGACATTCAGCAATTAGGACAGCACAAAAACAGCGACTTCTAGTATAGAATATGCATTTTCTGAAAAAAATAATATGGAACTGGTTGAAATTTTTAAGTGAAATGAAAAATAACTGCCCCAATATAAAATAATTATTGATTAGTATTATTAAAGGAAAAAATGTTGTACAATTTATAAATACAACCCATGGACATGACATGTACCCCTAATTATAGAATACTTTGTGTGTGTGCATTTGTGTCTCTTGAGAGAAACAGCTGAACAGTTGTTTTTATTGAGAACAGGGCCACATCTTCAACATCTTCTCTGGTAACAACTTTGTATGTGAGGGGATGATGGTAACACTTTCAAAACATGCATTACAACCCACCCTGCCCTGACATCCATTCCTAAACTAGCTGTATCGGCATGGGGCTTTGACATTAGCAAGGGAGAGACACACCATTCTTTACTAGAGAAACTATAGTTTGACCTGATATAACTCATACAACTTTACAACGGTAACAGTAATAGAAAAAAAACATAAAAATAAATAAAAATACTTTCTTACCTTAAAAATTGGATTTCTCTCGTAACTCCTGGAAAAATGGCGCCAACTAGTGGAACATTTCCATGAGTGATCGTAAAGGAACGAGGAGGAGACTGAAACTGTCACATGGCTCATACCTTATCCATGATTGTTGGAATTGGTGGCGTTATGGTGTGTTCCTGAATCCTCGGACGCCAGCTTTCCGAGTTGCACGTTTGACGTCACTTCCGGACTCGGAGCATTCATAGCGTTCCTGTTTGTCTTTGTTATTGTGGCATGGAGTTGGCTAGTCGTTATTTATTGTTAGCTACATTAGCCTCTTTAGCAAACCAGCCTGAAAATAAACACAACTTTACATTGTATTGCACGGACAGCAAGACCATGCAATTTATAAATTGGTGAACGGAATAAATTAGCAATGTAATCAAGTGTGTAAGAGCATTTAAAATCGACATTAAATTGTCATTCGTGGTACAAAAGCAAAAAATAAATGTCTTCATGGGCGCAGCCATTTTGTTGAGAGCGTCATCACTTTCTCTCGGTCTACTCTCAAGGCTTGATTCCACCGGAGGCGTACGCGCCGCGGTCACCGCTGCTGATCGCTTCCACTCTAATCAATGAGACCATTTCCACCGTTCCACAATATGTGTTTTAAACTTCATGTAACTTTTTAACTTGTATATTATGAATCATTAAAATGGCTTCAAATCTTCAAAAACTGATAATTGACCAAACTTCAAAATTCATGACAACTATATAGCCTATATATTGATGGATTATATACCAAGTGTGTTAGTGACGTTTAAATTAGTAACACATTGAAATCCCAATAAAATGTCCTCCTTCACAAAATAAATGAATGTTTCCAGAACAATTTCCTGCAAAGTGACATTTATCCACACGGTTAAACGTATTCGCATAGCAGTGCAAAACAAAAACAAATACAAAAGAATACCAGATGGTACATAAAAACTACTATAATCATAAGGTTCTCAAAGCTGCCCTCTAAGGGGTACATTTGTAAAAACAAACAATACACACATAAGTAAAGGAAATTCAACTTCAAATTATGTTCAATTTTACATAATTTTTTCCTCATTGACATTGCTCCAAACCTTCCACATTCATCCATTCATTCATTCATTCATTCCGAGGGTTGATGCGATCATTATACGTGCTTTTGTTAAAAAAAAACGGTAGATAAAAGGAAATGCTTAAAAGGGCTATTTTAAGTATTCTACTGAACAAACTATCTGCAAAACAATCAATCTGAAAACTTAGAACAACAGATCATTGATTTTATTTAACATAGAATCTACACCAAATGTTCTGAATCACCGCACCAAATGTTTTCCTGCAGCCAGCGCTGGGTCCCTGATTCTACGGTTTAGTCTTGCAAAGAGTTCACAGCTTTCGTGGTCCTGCTGTTGACGAAGTCAATCTTCCTATACCCAGCCTGTTCGAGACAAACACAAAAGAGCTCATTGGTATGTTAATGTTACGTAGAATATAAAACACTGTTTTTAAGCACTTCCACCGCCCGATGCGTGCACCATTAGCCTGGTTCGACTGGCGGACACATCTCCTCCATCTTGGTTCTCAGCACTAGAGGGGCGGGTTGCCCCGTCCTGCTGGCGTTTAGAGCCAAGATGGCCACTAGGTGAATAAGGCCCATTGTTTTGAATGTGTTTTTCACACACATAAATGTATCACTCCAGACGAGAACAATAGCAGCGAGCCCCACCTATGTTTACTATGCAATTATACAACAAGCCACACCTACTTTACCGTTCTTTGTCTCAGGCTTAAGTAAACAAAACCCAACCAACGAGCAACAGTTTTTTAAATGACTTGTGTTTGTACTGTAGTGAACTGTACAAACTGTACAGAACTGTGTGTGTGTGTGTGTGTGTGTGTGTGTGTGTGTGTGAATGACTGTATGAATGACTGTATGAATGACTGTATGACTGTATGAATGACTGTATGAATGACTGTATGAATGTCTGTGTGAGTGAGTGTGTGCGAGTGTGTGCGAGTGTGGGCACCTTCCGGTAGGCCCCGTGGAGGTCGCTGTGTCTCCACATGGTGTGCAGCAGCAGACAGGCCGCCTGCCCGGCCCGCGTCGGACCGAAGCTAGGAAACAGAAACAATCCATTGTCCCTTCTTTAATGACTGGAACAGTCTCCATGGAACGGCCTCCATGTAACGGTCTCCATCTAACAGTCTCCATCTAACAGTCACCATGGAACAGTCTCCTTGTAATAGTCTCCATGTAACAGTCTCCTTGTAATAGTCTCCTTGTAATAGTCTCCTTGTAATAGTCTCCTTGTAATAGTCTCCTTGTAACAGTCTCCTTGTAACAGTCTCCTTGTAATAGTCTCCATGTAACAGTCTCCTTGTAACAGTCTCCTTGTAACAGTCTCCTTGTAACAGTCTCCTTGTAACAGTCTCCTTGTAATAGTCTCCTTGTACACTGTGCTGTCCTCCCTTGGGCCGCTCAAAGCGCCTTTACACTCGCTGTTGTTCGTTTGACGAGTGCGAAACACGAGAACATTATGTAACTCATGTATGCGTGAGCGGGGTTGGAGTTAGGTGGGAGCCAGTGGGAGCTGAGCTCCCATTGAGGGAGGTCTGGCTCCCATGAAAGCAGCAAACTCAAATATCTGTGGGGGTCTCGGAAAATACAGCAGCATAATATTGTAATTACAAATAAAGCTATTTTCCCTTCCACATGCAGAGTAATATTGACGTTAAGTGGGATAATAGAACGCCGGTCATTATCGGGAAAATAAGCCCCAGACAGGGAGAACAGGACACCGACGTGAAACGGAGGTGTCTTGCTTTGACCTAAGGGGCTTATTTACGACTTACTTTCAACAACTCAGCTCAAGGCCGGTACGGTCTTCTCCCCCCCCATCAACAACATTAAGAGACCCCCACAGAGATGGAATCATAACTCAAACCCTGTGTGTTATTTATTGTCTGCTGTGGGCAGGCCTGCCTTAACCTGCCATTGGGCCCTGGGGCTGAGAGGTTTCGTAGGCCCCCTCATCTTACAAAGAAGATGTGTAACTTTTTTCCGACATTTTGCCGGTGTTGCGCGCGGGGGGGGGGGAACTCATGATAGGCCCCCGACGGGCGAAGGCCCTGGGGCTTCAGCCCAGTCAGCCCGGGCATTAAGGCGGCCTTGGCTGTGGGCCATTCCACGCTTGTAGACACTGAAAGCGTCAGCTATTTATTGGTTTGAATTGAAGTTGCCTGCGACAACAATACAATACTAGTATTTTAATATAATACCATTTGTCCGAATAATGCAGTTGGTGAAAACGCAGCTAAAATGGTCGAGCATTTGACATATAAATATCCATATATCTAAAAACATATGCATGATTGGCTATTGATAATCAGGCGCTGTGACAAGGGGAGCTCAGTGTGACCCCCCCGCCCTCCACATGGACTCACCCGTTGTCCTTGGTGCTGATGTTGATGACCTTGGGCAGGGCGCCCTGGTTCACGATGGCCTTGACGCTGCTGGTGTCGTTCTTGGTAAAGTTGGTGAGGATCTGACAGAGGCAGACGGTGAGCTCCGTGGGGACCTCCGTCCCCTGGTCCGAGTGGGGCAGCATGCCCACCAGCTCGGGCAGCACCTGCTTCACTGGGGGGGGGGGGGGGGTACGGCAGGGATCACCACTCTGGACTCAGGACGTAGCGGGGTTCCCGTGACGTAGCGCACGGTGCAGCCAACAACGTCTTGGTCATGATCGGACTAATAACAGATGGTGGCTTTAGATGATTGTTATCCTCACATTTTGGGTCAAGATGAACCAAGACAGGGGAGTTTAACTTATGTTATGGGACATTTACCTGTCCATGTTTATTAATGTGCATTGTCCTGAAAAATAAGATAAAAATAATAATAATATCCTGCTGGGATTGAGTGGGCTACCATTAACTAGTTACTCTCTAGTAATTAAGCAGGCGCTCTTAACTAAAGGGACGTATGGTGAAATCTGATGCATGTCGTTAACCCCGGGAGGGTTAGACAGTACAGAGACAGGTCATTAAGGAGCAGGTAGGGGTTAGACAGTACAGAGACAGGTCATTAAGGAGCAGGTAGGGGTTAGACAGTACAGAGACAGGTCATTATGGAGCAGGTAGGGGTTAGACAGTACAGAAACGGGTCATTAAGGAGCAGGTAGGGGTTAGACAGTACAGAGACAGGTCATTAAGGAGCAGGGAGGGGTTAGACAGTACAGAGACAGGTCATTAAGGAGCAGGTAGGGGTTAGACAGTACAGAGACAGGTCATTAAGGAGCAGGTAGGGGTTAGACAGTACAGAGACAGGTCATTAAGGAGCAGGTAGGGGTTAGACAGTACAGAGACAGGTCATTATGGAGCAGGTAGGGGTTAGACAGTACAGAGACAGGTCATTAAGGAGCAGGTAGGGGTTAGACAGTACAGAGACAGGTCATTGAGGAGCAGGTAGGGGTTAGACAGTACAGAGACAGGTCATTAAGGAGCAGGTAGGGGTTAGACAGTACAGAGACAGGTCATTAAGGAGCAGGTAGGGGTTAGACGGTACAGAGACCGGTCATTAAGGAGCAGTGTTGGGGGTAACGCGTTAAGAGTACTCTTATTCATTTTTTTCAGTAACGAGTAACCTAACGCGTTAGTTTTGCGAATTCAGTAATCAGTAACTTGTTAATTTCCAAAATAACCACTCGTTACTCCGTTACTTTAAAAATTCCCCTCGATAAGGAAAGTAAAGTCCCGGGTTTTCTGCATTTAGTCAGATGCTGCTGCCCTGCTCCTTGCATCTCTCTCTCTCTGTGTGTGTGTGTGCGCGCGCACCTGCGTGTGTAAGCTACGTGTGTTTGTACCGCGGCAAGATGTTCTTTTGTGCAACGCATACGGTTAAATTTAGTTAAATTTCCAATTCTAAAAGGTTGCGTGCCTACCTGTTAAGCACTTTGTTAGGCGCCTGCACTTGTAAAGTGGATAAGCTATGTGTGACACACTGTTCTTTTGTGCGCAGCCAATACGGTAAGCTACATTCTGTTAAAATAACTGCCTGTTACCGGAGTATGTTATTCATGGAAGCTGTTCAAATGATCAAAGGATGAATGCCTGTTAAATAAAACAGAGACGGGTCGTTAAGGAGCAGGGAGGGGTTAGACAGTACAGAGACAGGTCATTAAGGAGCAGGTAGGGGTTAGACAGTACAGAGACGGGTCGTTAAGGAGCGGGTAGGGGTTAGACAGTACAGAGACAGGTCATTAAGGAGCAGGGAGGGGTTAGACAGTACAGAGACGGGTCGTTAAGGAGCAGGGAGGGGTTAGACAGTACAGAGACGGGTCGTTAAGGAGCAGGTAGGGGTTAGACAGTACAGAGACAGGTCATTAAGGAGCAGGTAGGGGTTAGACAGTACAGAGACGGGTCGTTAAGGAGCGGGTAGGGGTTAGACAGTACAGAGACAGGTCGTTAAGGAGCAGGGAGGGGTTAGACAGTACAGAGACGGGTCGTTAAGGAGCAGGGAGGGGTTAGACAGTACAGAGACGGGTCGTTAAGGAGCAGGTAGGGGTTAGACAGTACAGAGACGGGTCGTTAAGGAGCAGGGAGGGGTTAGACAGTACAGAGACGGGTCGTTAAGGAGCAGGTAGGGGTTAGACAGTACAGAGACAGATCATTAAGGAGCAGGTAGGGGTTAGACAGTACAGAGACAGGTCATTAAGGAGCAGGTAGGGGTTAGACAGTACAGAGACAGGTCATTAAGGAGCAGGGAGGGGTTAGACAGTACAGAGACAGGTCATTAAGGAGCAGGTAGGGGTTAGACAGTACAGAGACGGGTCGTTAAGGAGCAGGTAGGGGTTAGACAGTACAGAGACGGGTCGTTAAGGAGCAGGGAGGGGTTAGACAGTACAGAGACGGGTCGTTAAGGAGCAGGTAGGGGTTAGACAGTACAGAGACAGATCATTAAGGAGCAGGTAGGGGTTAGACAGTACAGAGACAGGTCATTAAGGAGCGGGTAGGAGTTAGACAGTACAGAGACAGGTCATTAAGGAGCAGGGAGGGGTTAGACAGTACAGAGACGGGTCATTAAGGAGCAGGTAGGTGTTAGACAGTACAGAGACAGGTCATTAAGGAGCAGGTAGGGGTTAGACAGTACAGAGACAGGTCATTAAGGAGCAGGTAGGGGTTAGACAGTACAGAGACGGGTCGTTAAGGAGCAGGTAGGGGTTGGGCTTTAGGCTCCAGGACGGCTCTAGAGCCTGGGGCCGTTGGGGATTGAACCCGGGACCTTTCGGCTGAGTATCCAACACCCTGTAACCACGACAATACCCCCCCCCCCCGTGAAGTCGATACAGGGGGGGGGGGGGGGGGGGCACAGTGTCCTTGTTATGATGATTCAGGGTGTCTGTGAGAGGACTGTTGAGCTGCTATGGGGCTCATCTGCAAAAACAATTGTCAATAATCATGGCTCGTAGTGACGTGTTAGAACGGACTCTAAAGGTGACGGGGGGGCGGTGTGGGGGCTGAGGGGAGCATTTAGGAACATGTTTGGACAGAGGTCAGGGAGGGTCAGGGAGGTCAGGGAGGTCAGGGAGGATTGGGGAGGGTCAGGGAGGTCAGGGATGGTCAGGGAGGGTCAGCGAGGTCAGGGAGGTCAGGGAGGGTCAGGGGGGTCGGGGAGGTCAGGGAGGTCAGGGAGGGTCAGGGAGTGTCGGGGAGGGTCAGGGGGGTCGGGGAGGTCAGGGAGGGTCAGGGAGGGTCAGGGAGGGTAGGGAGGGTCAGGGAGGGTCAGGGAGGTCAGGGAGGGTCAGGGAGGTCAGGGAGGGTCAGCGTACCGATGGGGGCGTGCAGCTCGCGGTAGCGGGAGAGGTTCTTGACGAGGGCCACGGCCGTGCGCCTCACGGAGCGGTCTCCCTCCTGCAGCATCCGGCGGACCTGCTGGAGGCCGTTCTCCCGCAGCACCACCGTGTAGCAGATAGCCTCCGTCAGCTGGGCCAATGGGACAGGGGAGTGACAGTTAGCTGGGCCAATGGGACAGGGGAGTGACAGTCAGCTGGGCCAATGGGACAGGGGGACAGGGGAGTGACAGTCAGCTGGGCCAATGGGACGGGGACAGGGGAGTGACAGTGAGCTGGGCCAATAGGACGGGGGTCAGGTGAGTGACAGTCAGCTGGGCCAATGGGACAGGGGAGTGACAGCTGGGCCAATAGGACGGGGGTCAGGTGAGTGACAGGTAGCCCTCAAATGGATCAATGTTTACGCGTTATTTTATCATTGAAAAATACTAACAATGAAAAATAAAAAGTTATACATTTGCTAAAATATTAAATATAAGCTAGATATTTATATCATATATCATATCAAATATTGTCCTTAGTATTGGGTGTATGTATATATTTGTATAATAATAATTATTAATATATATATTTGTATTTATCAAGTTGCATATCAGCATAGGTATATAAAACCGTCAACCAACTACAGAGTTCTATCTGGTATAGCGATGTCCCGGTCATGATGAGCTGCGGTCAGAGGGGAGGTCCACCCAGCGCACCATGCCGTGTCCGGCCGTGATGTTCTGCAGCGCCCCCAGCGCCGCCTCCTGGGTGAAGTTGCTGCCGCTGCGCGCCATCAGAGACAGGTACATGCGCACCGTGATGGCGCTCCACAACCACTCGATGCCGTGCGGGTTGGCCTTCTCCTCCAGCAGGGGGCGCTGTCGCTCCAGGTCCTAGGGGGTTAGCGGAGCGTCAGCTGCTGGATGACAGACAGCGCTGTCCTCGGAGAATGTGGGTAACCCTTGCAACCGCACGCGTTACGAGAAAGGTGAAGACTGGGATTGAAAGTTTAATCATCGTTGTGTTAATCCTTTCAACATCCTACTACACGTGCACCTACCTCCCGTGCAACAAACAGAAGGCGCAAAGAGGTATAACAAATACTGAGAACTCAAGAGCTTTGTGTGCGATGAAACGTTTCTCACAGAAGCTTACATTAATGAATCACTAATTAACAATAGTTAACATATTGATGAGCATTATTATCTAGCATTAGCGTTAGGGTAAGTGGGTTCAATAATGTATCAATGAACAACTAATGAGTACCTAATATTACATGAACACCATTACCTTAGTTCACATGAACTTCATTAGTAAACATGAACCCCATTAACCGTTAGTGAATGCTTATTGCCTCATTAACGATTGTTAACAATAAATCGTTTATTAACGCCCCCTTATTATAAAGTGTCACAGATGGAAGGTTTGAGGAGGGACCCCCACCGTGGTGTTCTTGGGGGGCCGGTGGGCGAAGCAGCCCGGGGACCAGGTGGAGGAGGGGGGGGGCGGGGCCTCCGACAGGTCCCTGAAGAACCTCGGAGGAATCTCCGACTCGATCGCATACGACAGGTTGTGGAGAACGCACACACAGTTCTCTGTGGCCTACGGGAGGGGGAGGGGGAGGGGGAGAGAGAGAGGTAGAGAGACGGAGAGGTAGAGAGGTAGAGAGGTAGAGATAGAGAGGTAGAGAGATAGAGCGAGAGAGAGAGAGAGAGAGAGAGAGAGAGAGAGAGAGAGAGAGAGAGAGAGAGAGAGAGAGAGAGAGAGAGAGAGAGAGAGAGAGAGAGAGAGAGAGAGAGGGAGAGGGAGAGGGAGAGGGAGAGGGAGAGGGAGATGGAGAGGGAGAGGGAGAGAGAGAGAAAGACAGAGAGAGATTATTTGAATTGAAGTGGGATGGCCATAACTGTATATCCCCTAACACAGCATATTGTAAACAGGCATCAGTGTAGTGGCAGGGTGTTTCCCGCTCCCAGCTGGAAGGCCCCGGGTTCGATGCCCAGTGCGTGCCGCCTAACCTGTAGGCCTCCTTGAGCCAGACGACCCCTGACCTCTGACCCCTACCTGCTCCCTAACGCCGTGCATCTGACCAGCAAGAGGCCTTCTAGACTGCAAACAAAATCTACCTTTGGGTACAAAATAAAGTAACTTGAACTTGAACAAGTTGTACATGGTTGAACCTAAGAATGGCCTTGTCTGAACAGCATGTTGTTGGATTGTGTTATTGTGGGGGCCTTCGCCTGAAGAGTCTGAGCCTGTTGTTGTTTTATCTTATTTTAATTTTAATTTAATTTTATAACAGCAGGTTCCTGTTGTGCAGCACATCTAACATGTAACTGTGATTGTGTTATTGTGAGGGGCTTAGCCTGGAGAGTCTTAGCAGAAGAGGAAGGCTCTGGGCCACACCACTGGGCGGGGGGGGGGCAGAGACAGAGAGCCCCAGAAGAAGGCTTTGGGCCACACCACTGGGCGGGGGGGGGCAGAGACAGAGAGCCCCAGAAGAAGGCTCTGGGCCACACCACTGGGCGGGGGGGGGGGCAGAGACAGAGAGCCCCAGAGGAAGGCTCTGGGCCACACCACTGGGCGGGGGGGGGGCAGAGACAGAGAGCCCCAGAGGAAGGCTCTGGGCCACACCACTGGGCGGGGGGGGCAGAGACAGAGAGCCCCAGAGGAAGGCTCTGGGCCACACCACTGAGCGGGGGGGGGCAGAGACAGAGAGCCCCAGAGGAAGGCTCTGGGCCACACCACTGGGCGGGGGGGGGGGGGGCAGAGACAGAGAGCCCCAGAGGAAGGCTCTGGGCCACACCACTGGGCGGGGGGGGGGGGGGGGGCAGAGACAGAGAGCCCCAGAGGAAGGCTCTGGGCCACACCACTGGGGGGGGGGGGGCAGAGACAGAGAGCCCCAGAGGAAGTCTCTGGGCCACACCACTGGGGTGGCGGGGGGGGGCAGAGACAGAGAGCCCCAGAGGAAGTCTCTGGGCCACACCACTGGGCGGGGGGGGGGGGGCAGAGACAGAGAGCCCCAGAGGAAGGCTCTGGGCCACACCACTGGGGGGGGGGGGGGGGGGGCAGAGACAGAGAGCCCCAGAGGAAGGCTCTGGGCCACACCACTGGGCGGGGGGGGGGGCAGAGACAGAGAGCCCCAGAGGAAGGCTCTGGGCCACACCACTGGGGGGGGGGGGCAGAGACAGAGAGCCCCAGGGGAAGGCTCTGGGCCACACCACTGGGGGGGGGGGGCAGAGACAGAGAGCCCCAGGGCACCTTGTCGTCGGGCTGGTAGTCGGCGATGGTGCCGCGGATGTAGTAGACCAGGGCGTCGATGAGGTCCTCACAGTCCCTCATGGCCTTCCTGCAGTCCGGGCCGGCCGAGCTCAGGTTGCTAGGGAACAAAGCAGCCGTTGAACCCGGGCATCGCGCCGCGCCGCAGCTAGCACTCTGACCAGGCCGCGCCCGCTGAGATTGCCTTTCGGTCGCACGATAACAGAATCCTGGTTCGTAAATACCAGATAAGGTTTATTGAAATGTCAATACATGAAAACCGACTTTAACAATGTTATCAGATTTCAAACCATCCCAGACAACGTATTTTTACGCCAGCGAACCTCGGACTCATAACGTCAGCTGAAGCGCGACTCGTCGACCGCGGGGTTCTTCGGTGTGTTGCTAGGAGCAACGCGGAGCCGCGGCCGTAGACCTGACAGGAGGAGGGTGAGCTCAGCGCAGAAAGGACCGCCGTGAATAACAGACCAGTCCGTCATCGCTCCCACCCGAGCGTTGCCATGGTGTCTCTGTGGGGTCCTGGTTCAGATAATACCCCAACACGCCTGATACCCCAACACGCCTGATACCCCAACACGCCTGATACCCCAACACGCCTGATACCCCAACACGCCTGATACCCCAACACGCCTGATACCCCAACACGCCTGATACCCCAACACGCCTGATACCCCAACACGCCTGATACCCCAACACGCCTGATACCCCAACACCCCTGAAAGGAGCCGGTGTTTCCCTCAGCACTGTTTAGTTAATGCGGCCGCCTTAACAACAATAGGGCCCCGCCTTGACTACCAACGTATAAAATATATATATATTATTATTATTATTATTATGCATTAACAAAGCACAAAACTCTCGTAGGGAAAGAAAACATGATTCCATCAGGTACAAAAAATAAAGATAAATAATGCATTGGTGATGCTGCCCGAAACAATAGTCGTGCGAACTGAAACCACAAACTGAAGCCCTAATCCCCCCCCCCCCCCAACTTCATTTTCTGGGGGAACACTGGGAGCCATCAATAAACCATTCTCCCGACTCTCCTGAACAACGAGAGTGGAGCTGAAGTCACAGAGACGTGACGGACACTGAACTGAGGGGGCGGCTGGCTCAGCTTTCCTCCTGGAGTAGTTAGAAATGGAGTTTGTGCGACTGTAAAGCAGCACAATGCACTATTCATGTCAATATCTGAACGCAGGCCACCCCGCAGTCTGCTCTACTTCCTGCTTCCTGCTTACATTGTTCTCCCCCGGACATTAGGGTGATAACATGTTTTGACAAAAAACAGCAACAAACTGTCTGAGTCGGTCCCCACAGCGTTCTGCTAATTACAGTTTTCTCCAGACAAAAGGATGTTGCTTCACGACGGCGCTACTGAAAGAAGAAGATTGCTTGAGACCAAAAGCGCTGCTTCTCCCGCGCCTCTACGACGGTATCTATAGTCCTTTTTCCATCCGATTTTCAAGCAAATTAACTCTTAAAGCGAATTAATTTGTAGCGACATAAGAAGCGCCTAAACGGTTTTCCATCGACAGAATGATTATAGCGAATTAAAATTGTGTCACAATGCCCCGTGTTGAAGCGCATTTTTCTGACCCGCTAGATGATTTTCCATCAACAATGCGCATGCGCGACATTCTATATCGCTTCAGCCGTTTTCCATTACTTTTATGTCGCTAGAACTTTCCCAAAACCACCTCTGCAGAGCGAATTAACTTAGTGCGACAAAATCGGCGTTAGAGCGATATAACCCTTTTTCCATCACATATGTCGCACTAACTTTTGATGCGCATCATTTTAAAGCGCATTATCTTTTTGATGGAAAAAGGACTTATGAGGCGGTGGAACGTGGCCAGCGGAGGACGGCGGTCCTCACCGCAGACACCCGGTGGCGTTGTGGAAGGTGTCGGCGTCGGCCAGCAGCTCGTCTTTGGGGTTCTCGCCCTCAGACAGCCCGGAGCACGGCACCAGAACCCTGGAGGTGAGGACCGAGAAGCCGTCCTGGGACAGGTGCTCCTTGATCACGTCGTGGGACGAGAGGTTCCACAGGAGACCTGGCAGGGGGAGACCGTTAGAGACAGACAGGTAGCACGCTGTAGACCTGTCAGGGGGAGACCGTTAGAGAGACAGACAGGTAGCACGCTGTAGACCTGTCAGGGAGAGACCATTAGAGACAGACAGGTAGCACGCTGTAGACCTGTCAGGGAGAGACCGTTAGAGACAGACAGGTAGCACGCTGTAGACCTGTCAGGGGGAGACCGTTAGAGAGACAGACAGGTAGCACGCTGTAGACCTGGCAGAGGGAGACCGTTAGAGACAGACAGGTAGCACGCTGTAGACCTGTCAGGGGGAGACCGTTAGAGAGACAGACAGGTAGCACGCTGTAGACCTGTCAGGGGGAGACCGTTAGAGACAGACAGGTAGCACGCTGTAGACCTGTCAGGGGGAGACCGTTAGAGAGACAGACAGGTAGCACGCTGTAGACCTGTCAGGGGGAGACCGTTAGAGAGACAGACAGGTAGCACGCTGTAGACCTGTCAGGGAGAGACCGTTAGAGACAGACAGGTAGCACGCTGTAGACCTGTCAGGGGGAGACCGTTAGAGAGACAGACAGGTAGCACGCTGTAGACCTGGCAGGGGGAGACCGTTAGAGACAGACAGGTAGCACGCTGTAGACCTGTCAGGGAGAGACCGTTAGAGAGACAGACAGGTAGCACGCTGTAGACCTGTCAGAGGGAGACCGTTAGAGAGACAGACAGGTAGCACGCTGTAGACCTGGCAGGGGGAGACTGTTAGAGAGACAGACAGGCAGCAGCTGTAGACCTGTCAGGGGGAGACCGTTAGAGACAGACAGGTAGCAGCTGTAGACCTGGCAGGGAGAGACCGTTAGAGACAGACAGGTAGCACGCTGTAGACCTGTCAGGGAGAGACCGTTAGAGACAGACAGGTAGCACGCTGTAGACCTGTCAGGGGGAGACCGTTAGAGAGACAGACAGGTAGCACGCTGTAGACCTGTCAGGGGGAGACCGTTAGAGACAGACAGGTAGCACACTGTAGACCTGGCAGGGAGAGACCGTTAGAGACAGACAGGTAGCACACTGTAGACCTGTCAGGGGGAGACCGTTAGAGACAGACAGGTAGCACGCTGTAGACCTGGCAGGGGGAGACCGTCAGAGAGACAGACAGGTAGCACGCTGTAGACCTGGCAGGGAGAGACCGTCAGAGAGACAGACAGGTAGCAGCTGTAGACCTGTCAGGGAGAGACCGTTAGAGACAGACAGGTAGCAGCTGTAGACCTGTCAGAGGGAGACCGTTAGAGAGACAGACAGGCAGCACGCTGTAGACCTGTCAGGGAGCGAGGATGACAGGAACCAGGGCTCCCCGTCACAGAGGCTCTCCTCAAACTGAGCTGAGGGGGGGTTGAGGAGCACGGTGGGGGGGGGGGGCCCTGCTCTCTACAGGTTAGGCTGTGGACATCGGGGAATCGAACCACCGAGCCACTGTAGTTCCCTATCTCAGGGTGGTGGGGCAGGAAGGCAGCACGGGGCTTCAGCCACGGGTTCAAACCAACTACCCGCCCCCTCCCACCTCGCAGTCGTCCAAACAACTTCTGGATCCAAGTCAAAGTTTGTTTCAGGGTCACAACGTACAAATACACGAACACACCAGCAACGTGCCAAACAAGAGAGGTGGACCTTTGACCCATGGCACAAAAACGTCAACAACGACGACAAAAACAACAAAAATGACGACAAAAGCAAATATGACAACAACAACACAACAACAACGACGTCAACAACAACGCCAGCGAGCACTGACCGGTGAGCTGGCGGCGGGCCTCCACGTCGCGGCAGCTCCGCAGCGCCCGCAGGATGAGGGCCACGCCCTCGCTCTCCTTCACCTCCATCTTGTTCTCGTCGCTCTGGAACACGAGGTTCCGCAGGGCGCCGGCCGCGGCCCGCTGCACCTCCTCGCTGTCGCTGGGCAGCAGCTGCAGCAGCTTGGGGATCCCGTGGAGGTAGAACACCTGTGGGGGAACACGGCCGCTCGGTTCACCGGGGCGCCAATCGACCAATCACAAACATCGTCGCCCAAGGGGTTCCGTCTTCATTGGTTGATTGGTTGACTGACGTTTCATCCAAAGAAAATGTTAAAATGGGAGGCATATATTGTATATCTAGCTACAGTAGATATTTTAGGGGTCTTATTTTTAATAGCCTTCATCTTTCATCCAGCAATCAATAAACCAAATGCTTTGAAAGAAAACCACCTTGTATCTGTGGCAGGCCTGTAATGAGCCTGGCCAATCACTTCCTTCAGCCAAAGTGAAATGATACACTGGCCTACCTGTCTGTCTGTCCGTCTACCTACCTGTCTGTCTACCTACCTGTCTGTCTACCTACCTGTCTGTCTACCTGTCTACCTACCTGTCTGTCTACCTACCTGTCCGTCTACCTTCCTACCTGTCTGTCTGTCTGTCTACCTACCTGTCTGTCTACCTTCCTACCTGTCTGTGTACTCAGAGCACATGACTGGTCTTCCAGAAGGCTAAGCAGACCTAATGCCAAAGCGTTTTGGCGTCGTGGCTTAA
This sequence comes from Gadus macrocephalus, assembly GCF_031168955.1. NCBI lineage: Eukaryota > Metazoa > Chordata > Actinopteri > Gadiformes > Gadidae > Gadus > Gadus macrocephalus. The sequence continues at coordinate 317,016 of NC_082385.1, read as the reverse complement.
GAAGGGCGCCTGAAGGTTGTGGTGGCAATTTTTTTTAAAACAAGTTAACTCCAAAACTGCCTCCCCCAGCTTTAAGAATAAAGCTGGGGGAGGCCCGTTCCCCTCTGACACACAGGACGGGTCGTACCATCTTCCTCCCCCCATGAGTACAGACAAAGGACGGATCGTACCATCTTCCTCCCCCCATGAGTACAGACAAAGGACGGGTCGTACCATCTTCCTCCCCCCATGAGTACAGACAAAGGACGGGTCGTACCATCTTCCTCCCCCCATGAGTACAGACCCACGGCGGGTCGTACCATCTTCATCCCCCATGCGTACAGACACAGGACGGATCGTACCATCTTCATCCCTCTATAAGAACAGACACAGGACGGATCGTACCATCTTCATCCCCCATGCGTACAGACACAGGACGGATCGTACCATCTTCATCCCTCTATAAGAACAGACACAGGACGGATCGTACCATCTTCATCCCTCTATAAGAACAGACACAGGACGGATCGTACCATCTTCATCCCCCATGCGTACAGACACAGGACGGATCGTACCATCTTCCTGGCGTCGGCGCTGCTGAAGCACTGCTTCTGGATGAAGCTGGAGGCGGTCACCAGGGCGTCCTCGCTGTCCTGCGTCAGCGCGGCCACCGCCCGCTCCAGAGTCAGCTCAGGGGGCTTCGCCGCCCACTTCCTGTGGGGACAGGAACAGGAATTATGGAACGATTTTAGGGCTTTACAGTCACACACGCGACAGGGAAGTCAAGCGCACACAGTTTAGACACACTGATTAAGTTAAATGTCCAAAAAAAATTAGGAGACTTTGTTCATTTTTTTCTAAGCATTTTTTTGGGGGAAATTTGTCGATATTTCTTATTTCATGTATCTTTTATATTTTTTTGGTCTTTTATTTTCAGTAAATAAATTGTGTTTGTATATACTCACTGAGCCCGGCCGCTGGCCCACTGGACGGGGAACTCGGGCTCCGCCCCCCTGGGGGCGTCCAGCTCCATGCTGACTGCCGACGCGGCGTCCAGACCCTCGAAGCACAGCTCCCTCCTGGCCTTGATCAGCCAGCTCAGCCCCACCCCCTGCTCCTCCTCCTCCCCCTGCCCCACCCCCTGCTCCTCCCCCTGCTCCTCCCCCTGCCGCTCCCCCTGCCGCTCCCCCTCCCGCTCCTGGGTCACCCCGGGGAGGGTCACCCCGCTCCTCTCTGCCGTGCCGGTCTCCCAAGGGGTGTGGCTCTGGAACAGCCCGCCCCCCCCCGCCGCCGCCCTGCGGGGGGGCGGGGCCGCGCGGGCGGGGCCCCGGGGCCCGGGGTGGGCGGGGCTGCGCCGGGCGCTGTAGGTGGCGCCGTGGAGCCGCGTGGCGTGCGGGACCTCGGAGAAGGCGTAGCGCTTGTGCGGCACCGAGCCGTACGGCCGCTCCGGCAGGGGCGCCATCTTGGGGGGGGCCCCGGGCCCCGGGATGGTGTAGGTCCCCAGGCTCCGGCCGGCAGCCCCGTAGCGCAGGGGGGGGCGGGGCAGCACCGGGCTGGGGGCCGGAGACACCTCCACCCTCCGAGAGGGCCGGCGCAGCGACCGGCAGGACGCCGTCGGGGGCGGGCTGAAGGCGGAGCCGCTCCTCAGCGTCTGGGGACGGGGGGGACAAAGGTTCTCTGGTTCTTTATCGATCAAACAGGGGGGACAAAGGTTCTGTGGTTCTTTATCGATCAAACGGGGGGACAAAGGTTCTCTGGTTCTTTATCGATCAAACAGGGGGAAGGTTCTTTGGTTCTTTATCAATCAAACAGGGGATAAAGGTTCTTTGGTTCTTTATTGATCAAACAGGGGATAAAGGTTCTTTGGTTCTTTATCGATCCAACAGGGGAACCAGGAGGTGAGTTGTGACGATGGTTCGTTTTACGAGGAACAGAAGCTGAACAGTTCTTCTCTGCCGGGTGGTGAGCGCGTAGTTTTTCCGCGGTCTGCATTTGAGGACATTCAAAGCAGACGACATAGACCGGGGCCTCACCGTGGAACGAAGCCACTGATTGGTTCTTCCAGGATACAGAGCGAGGGAGGGAGCGATTTGATAGGTTCACCTTTCGTAACACCCTCCAATAAAACGATAACACCAATAAGTTGCAATCATTTTATGCAACTAATATGATATAATAAAAAGAGCCAAAGATAGAGAGAAAGAAAGAGTGATAGATATGAAGCGATAAAGATATTGGGGGAAATAAAGAGAGAAGCAATAAACCCAAACACAAAGGAGGAAAGTTAGGAGGAGACAAAGATAGAGAGAAAAATATAAATATAGACAGGAAGAGAGAGAGACGGAAAGAAAGAATAAGATGACAACAAAAACGAATGAGAGACAAAAAGAAAGAAGGAATGAAAGAAAGAAAAAGCTATACATAGAAAGAAGGAAACGAACAAAAAGAGGAGGGAGACAAAGGAGAGAGAGAGAGAGAGGGGATCTTACGCTGTTGTGCGACGGTCCGTCTCTGTAGTCTGAGCTCCAGGACAGACTCCTTTGGGCATGATGGACGCTACCTGGATGGTGGTGGAGAGGGTTAGCTGCCTGGTGGTAGCATCAAGACATGTCTCACTGTCGCACTTATTATGTCATTACCTTACACACACAAGTGTATGTATACACACTTACGCACAAATGGCAACGACGTGCTAATTACTCATTGCCACTGCGGAGGTTGATCCAATTGAAGATAAGTCAGCACTTATAAGTTAAAACAGATTTTTGTCCCTCCCGACTCGTCACGATGAGAATGTGAAAGCATTCAGGTTCAACCCAACGTTTCTCCAGCTTTTAACCTGTTTCTGTGAGGGATCATATGCTTTATGTGAGTTTGTATTAATCACGCAACCTCTGATTGTCCATACATGTCCGTTCAGGATCCGGTGAGGCATCGTCCCACGGTGGGGTTGGTTTATTAGAACCGTGAAAACACGGGAAACTAGACTGTAATAAATACTTCCTTTGGTCGATGGTTTATTTAAAAGTACCTTGTTGTCCCTTGTTTACTACTATGTAATAGGCTACAGACCTGCAATATGCCTGGGGTTTCTGTTCGTACAAAGATCTCTCTCATAGACGTACACACGCGTAGGCACACACACACACACACACACACACACACACACACACACACACACACACACACACACACACACACACAGAGAGAGAGAAGATATGCTACTCATTAACCTGTTGGGCCAGAAGCCGCTCCATTCAGTTGGTGCGTGTTGGCTGTGAGCTGTTGAGCCCAAACACACCAGAGCGATAATGGCAAAACAACGTTAAACGGCCACCGCAGCTCGTCTAGCACAGTTCAATGCATACTTATTATTCCATTCTCTATGAGTTCGCCATTGCAGGTCTCCCAACCAGGTCTCTTGAACCATAACTTCATATGCAGGTGTAATGAAGAGCGCTGACTAAATGGCCTACCGTTTGAGGCGGACTTCTTCCCCTTGCGGGCCAGGGTGAGCTGGACCTGCTGCTGGACCCGGACGCTCCGGTCGACGGAGTGGAACCTGGCCGGGCTCAGGATGCTGTGCTCGGCCGGCAAGGCCAGACTGCTGTCGTCCAGGACCTGAGGGGGGAGAACGGACTTGAAACAACCCTCGTCCCCCATCTCGGATCCTTCCGGTGTCGGTCAACGACGGCTGGTCGTCTCCCCCTGTTTTGAGGGCATAACTTCTCCGGTATCGGTTACTTATTGTCGTCCGCCTGTGTGTGTTTTATGGGACAGACCAGGTGCGCGGTCCCAGTGCAGTGCGCCAGGACTGTGTAAAGTTTCTATGCTTTGTTTCAGGGCGTCACCCGGTGTCATTTTACCCGAGGCTCTGTTAAAGCGAGACGCCCCGTTCCGCGGGTCCAGGTGAGAAGCTGAAGGACAGTTGAGTAATTTGCGTGGCGAGGGAATGACGGCGGTGGATGACACTGAGTGGTGTTGTTTTTTTACTTGAAATTGTAAATTAAAGCACACACGAACACGTACACACACACACACACACACACACACACACACACACACACACACACACACACACACACACACACACACACACACACACACACACACACACACACACACACACACACACACACACACACACACACGCACGCACGCGTATTTCTGTGTGTGTGTGTGTGTGTGTGTGTGTGTGTGTGTGTGTGTGTGTGTGTGTGTGTGTGTGTGTGTGTGTGTGTGTGTGTGTGTGTGTGTGTGTGTGTGTGTGTGTGATGGCAATGATGTATTAGATCCAGAATTGATAACCCCCCTTCATGGCGGTCAACAGACGGCTTCCTTCCTCCTTCACAGGTCTGTCAGGTTATCCCCCCTCCACCGCCATGACATCATGGAGGACCCTGCTGGTCGGTAGTCATACTGCAGCTCAATTAAGATCCTTGACAATATATTGCTTGAATATTCCTGATGGTAACCTTTCTTTCTGTTTTTTTCTTTAAGGCGAACAATTTGTCTGTCTTTTGTTTTATTGTGTTTGGAGGTTCGTCATCAAGGAATAATCCTTATATTCGTTTTTTCGAGCTGTAGTGGACGACACGTGACCCTAGGGGGCAATAAGGAAGCATACAAGTCGTTCTTTGAACTTTCATGTGTCATTAAAACTACATTTAGATTAACATCAGACTAGCTCTTAGAAATCATACGTTTTACACACACACACAATCCTGCATCTGTGTGAGCTACATCCCGAGGAACCGACAGAAACGGGGGGCACGTTTCGACGCCTGATGTCGCAAAAGGGCTGGTGATGAAATGGCCTGTGATGGATGAGCGGTTTATCACAGCCGGTGTTAAAATAAGGGCCCCTCTTTTGATGAGACAGAGCTGAACATCTTAGTCATACAGCTATTAGTTCATGATAATAAAGAATATTCCATTAAATGGTAAAGGATTTATTTGATTTGTCAAATAAGGTTTAAACGGCCGGATATGCAAATTGTTTGTGTTCGTCAGTGTTCTTCATTTCGTTGATTGACATAACATCTGTAGTCTCTCTTCCTCTCTCTCCCACACAAACAAAATAAACGGGCTCTCATGTCGATTATCAAATCGTGGAATAGCGCTGGAGCCGTAGGGAGTGAATGGGCTGCTGGAGCACCCGCTCTGAGCGACAAACATCACCGGGGATGGCGTTACATTGGAGTGAATGAACCCCCTCTCCGTCTGCAGACAACGCCAAAGGGGCCTTTACCCGTCAGCGACTGACACTGAAGTGCCCTTGCACTGCGATTCCTCTGAGCAGCCAGCAGCTGGGGAATGAATAACGCCATCCAGGGGCGATTCAAGGTTCTGACTTTTGGGGGGGCTGAACCCAAGGAAGCCAAAGGGGTCCATGAAGTAGCCTAAATAAAGTCCTGTCCAAAAGAAAAATTATTCCACGACCTTCATATCTATCTTAATTACTATGCTGTTGTATGTCTAAGCCAATAGCTGGCAGTGTCAGCTAAAAATTGCAGTTCTGAACCACAAAAGTGATGAAAGGAAAAAAGACTGTTTGGATGAAGGAATAATCCATGGATGTGAACTGTACAAACAATTTTTAGGCATATTAAATTTCCTATTTTGTAAGTTTCACTCAAAAATGACCATATTTTCCCTTTTTTTTTCTTTTTTTTATTTCAGTTTCATGGACCAATACAATTTTATAATTTGTATCAACATACATTTTTATTAATGTATGTTTATGCAAAAAAATCAACAAGTACAACATGTACTAGCCTAATACTATGATTAACAGACCACTATTTCGGGAGCACTAAACTATGTTGTCTCACTTTCAGGGATCAATGCATTTTAATAAATCTTCTGATGCAAAAAAATCTGGTTGTTCTGATGCAAAAAAAAGGGTGCTAATTTTCAGTAAAAAACAAAAAGCTGGCATTATTTTATCACCTGAGGGCATTTTCATTGCCATAACAACGTGAGCTAATGAACAAGTAGGCCTACAACATGTTCTAGAACAGTGATTCTCAATAATTTTCTGTCATTCCCCCCCTAGGCGCCCTCCCTGAATTGAAATAGCCTACTATTGAGAACCTGCTAATATTTATTTATTTAGATTAATAAAATTAGCGGAAATAACATCTGCAATAACTTAAAACTATTTCCAACTTCAGTTTATCAACTCAATTTGTAACATTTAAACAAGACTGCTAAGTCTGTGTGAATCTCAAAACAGAGAAACAAGAGCAAATGATTCACTGGGGTTTGCATTTAATTTAAAATATTTTTAAACAGTAAACATTGGTCACTTGTCAGCTTCATCAGCTTATTCCCTTTCAAAAAAATAATATATGTTCATCTTTCAAGCATCAATAAAGACACAAAGTCCCTCTGTCATGACTCTGTAAGATCAAAATTATTGTAAAACTTCTGACCCTTGGTATTATGTTTATGTAAAATAAAATAAGTAACTTATTCAAATAAATAAATAAATAAGACACTAAGTCCCGTCTGCTGCTCGCGCCCCCGTCACCTTTTATCAGCTGAGGGCGTTTCCATGAGTCTCTTAGTATTAGAACATGTGGTACTTGTTGATTAGGTCAGTTCTTATGGCAATGAATATGCCCTCAGCTGATAAAATAATGCCAGCGTTTTTTTCAACTGAAAATTAGCACCCACGTCAACTTTTTCTGCTCCTTGCACCTTATCATGCTTATCATGCTACGCAGCATTACAAGCCTCTGTCGACTAAAACATGAAGCATTCAAGAAGAGGCATAGATAGAATCGCCTTGTGGTCAACTGATGTTTAATACATCTGACAGATTATGTCAAGGTTTTAAAATGAATATTATTATTATTACCTGGTCATGTTATTACATAGCTGGAAATCGTGGATTTTCTGATAAAGAATAGTTAGCCTTTGTGACAGAAAAAAACAGCAGAAACTATGTTAGGTGCGCTCGTGCTGCATTTTTGGTTTTGTTAAACAGGAGTCTCCCACCCACAAATCAGAGGTTAGAGATTCCTGCAGGAAGGTTGCGCTCGATTTCGAAAAAAACAGCAGTGAGAATGGGCTCTATCTGAGAACGGCTCCAAATAAGCAACAGAATCATCAAAGTGCGAACTGTGTTCTCTGTGTTGTTTTCCATTGTTGTTAAAACTCTGACTGGCGGCAGACTTTATAATGGTCCATGCAGCGGACGCTTGGTGATGACGTGTTACGACGTGATGACGTATGTACAAGAGCCTACCATGGCCAGGCCACAGTTGCGACGGCCAACGGCCACGGCCAGATGGCCTAGTGTGAGTGCAGGCCAGAGAACAATGGGGCCAGTTGAGCACGGTTAGGTGTGAAAACGGCCAACGGCCACGGCCAGATGGCCTAGTGTGAGTGCACCCTAAATCCCTTCTAGTTCTTAGTGGAAAGAAACAATAACCACTTAACAATTGAATTCTAGAGATTTTTAGGTAAACTACATTGGCAATTGAGACTTATAAATCTGAGACCAACTTTCAGTGGATTCAAAGTAGGATTGCAGAGAAGAATTGTTTGTTTGTTGGGCTTTTTGTATTTGATGCTGGTGTGCTTAGCCAATAATAGGCCAATGATTTTCTATCGAAGTATTATCCATGCTGTTGCATGTCCTTTCCACTAGATGGCAAAACACTCAAGAATGGTGACCATTGTTAGCTAATGTACTTTAATAACTTCAAAGTAATTTTCACAAAAAAAAAAGATACGGGGCTTTTGAGGTGAGATTCTGGGGTTCAGTCCCGAAAGCCCCCCCCCGCTCCCCCCCCCCCGCTCCGCCCCCCCGCTCCGCCCCTGTTCCAGCTGAACGGGGGTTTGATCCCCAGTGTCTGCAGCCTAACCTATAGCATCTTATAGAGCAAGATGCCCCCTCAGTTAACCCCTCCCTGCTCCATTACCACATATATCCTTAAACACTGTCTAACCCCTCCCTGTTCCATTACCACATATATCCTTAAACACTGTCTAACCCCTCCCTGCTCCATTACCACATATATCCTTAAACACTGTCTAACCCCTCCCTGTTCCATTACCACATATATCCTTAAACACTGTCTAACCCCTCCCTGTTCCACTACCACATATATCCTTAAACACTGTCTAACCCCTACCTGCTCCATTACCACATATATCCTTAAACACTGTCTAACCCCTACCTGTTCCATTACCACATATATCCTTAAACACTGTCTAACCCCTACCTGTTCCATTACCACATATATCCTCCAACACTGTCTAACCTCTCCCTGTTCCATTACCACATATATCCTCCAACACTGTCTAACCCCTCCCTGTTCCACTACCACATATATCCTTAAACACTGTCTAACCCCTACCTGCTCCATTACCACATATATCCTTAAACACTGTCTAACCCCTACCTGTTCCATTGCCACATATATCCTTAAACACTGTCTAACCCCTCCCTGTTCCATTACCACATATATCCTTAAACACTCACTAACCCCTACCTGTTCCATTACCACATATATCCTGAAACATTCACTAACCCCTACCTGTTCCATTACCACATATATCCTTAAACACTGTCTAACCCCTCCCTGTTCCATTACCACATATATCTTCCAACACTGTCTAACCCCTACCTGTTCCATTACCACATATATCCTTAAACACTGTCTAACCCCTACCTGTTCCATTACCACATATATCCTTAAACACTGTCTAACCCCTCCCTGTTCCATTGCCACATATATCCTGAAACACTGTCTAACCCCTACCTGTTCCATTACCACATATATCCTTAAACACAGTCTAACCCCTACCTGTTCCATTACCACATATATCCTTAAACACTGTCTAACCCCTCCCTGTTCCATTACCACATATATCCTTAAACACTGTCTAACCTCTCCCTGCTCCATTACCACATATATCCTTAAACACTGTCTAACCCCTACCTGTTCCATTACCACATATATCCTTAAACACTGTCTAACCTCTCCCTGCTCCTGGCAGTATGCATACAAATGTCAAACACAAGGAGGGTTTACGACGCCTGGGGACATGTTGAACCAGAATAAGGCAGAGTTAGAATTTCTTATTTATTTGTCTCTTAATATTATGACTTCCTTATCATTGATACCACCATGCATTTGGACAAGTTGGTTGTTATCAGACTCTACAGTGTGTGTGTGTGTGTGTGTGTGTGTGTGTGTGTGTGTGTGTGTGTGTGTGTGTGTGTGTGTGTGTGTGTGTGTGTGTGTGTGTGTGTGTGTGTGTGTGTGTGTGTGCTGTGAAACCTTCGATTCCCCTGAAAACACTCTACATGCGCTGAGAGGGGAGGGGGTTTCTGTCTCTCTCTCGTTCAGTTACTTCATCCTCTAACGGTCCGTCGCAGTGGGGAGCTTTTCTTCTCCGCTTTGAAAACCTTTCACCTGATTAACTTGTTTTATAGACACTTTAACCTCAGTTTCTTCCCTTACATTTATACTTTTATAACTTTATACCGTATGGACGCATTTTAATCACGGAAAATATAAGGTAAGGTAGGTCGACAATTTACAACAGTTTATGTTGACTTTAGGTTAGGTATATGATAATGAACAACCAGTTTACTTCCGTTAATATTGTCTTTAGGTTACTGGTATATGATATTGATCTCATCTTGGTAAATGTTTTAAAAAAAAAAATATATATATGTAAATTAGTTATTTGTTCTTAATTGTATAACCTATCACTCGATTTTGGAAAATTAGATGCTTTTACCTCCCCCCCCCCCCCCCGCTCGCGTAGGGCACAGAAACGGCCAGCAGCGGCCCTGCGTGTATTGCTTATCAATAAAGACAGTTTACTGTAGAGCAGAGGTCTTCAACAGGGAGTCTGCGACCCCTAGGGGGTCCGCGGTGGTACTGCAAGGAGGTCGCGAAAGTTTTGTTTGATCAGACATTTTTTTCATATTCCCCCCGCAATTCTTTCCACAAATTGAAATGTCTTTAAATACACATTAACATGAATCCAACACACTAGCCTTGTTTACATGGACAGTTTTGATCCGATTCTAATCGGAATAGATCTATTTATATCATGGGATCTGAATGTACTTAAAGGCACCCAGTGCAACTTTATGTAAATATTCAATGCTAAATAAACATTCAATTTCTAGTCATTTTTACACGTAGTAAGTTTCAATAACTCCATACCATTACAGATCGACATTCAAGGAGCAAAGATGAGACGTCGTTGTGTGGTGAGAACTGATAGAAAATCGCAAACAACAACAATCGCCGGTGGGGAGAAGCCATTTTTCCATTGACTGGAAGCCTGCTTTATTTATTGTAGGTTACAAAAAATAAAGAAAATGGCGGCATTGTTGTTGTTATCGATTTTGTATCAGTTCTCACCACACAACGACGTCTCATCTTTGCTCCTTGAATGTCGATATGTAATGGTATGGAGTTATTGAAACTTACTACGTGTAAAAAAGACTAGAAATTGAATGTTTATTTTTAAGCCTCGAAAGTTGCACTGGGTGCCTTTAAGGCATTTCCAAAAGTGGTAAGCGTACGTTTGTATGTCTCTCGCGAACACCTGACACATTTGGACTGGCTGCGACATTCTTATGTATTTGATTTTAATGAAAAAAAAAGACACTAACAATTTTTTTTTTCACATTTCTTTTCTAAAATGAAATGAATAGCTTTTATGCATGATTACATGCAATTGACAGACATTGTTGATCTTGGCAGGTATCAGTTTATTAGGTTATGTTATGTTTATGAATGGCAGTTGCATGGCCACCCTACTCACTGCACCTTGCACATGTTTAAAATAAAAACATGAATATATGAACCTGTGTATTATTTGAATATCTTAATTGAGTGCAAAATAACAAGGTACATTTATACATGGCACTATAGGACCAGTTTAATATAAAACACAATTTTATACAATATATAAGTAGGGGGTCCTTGGCCTGGAAAACGTTGAAGACCCCTGCTGTAGAGAATACAACGTCAGTTCATGTTTCACTGCTTTTCTGACCCGTGTGGTAAATTGAACACTGCGTTCAATATTCCAGTGTTTCGTTTGTCTTGATGCTACTCCAAATTAAAAGAAGGACGTGACAGAAGTCCTTTCAATGTGCTGATATTTAAAAAAGTTGATTATTTGTGCGTATTGACTGGTTATTTACAGTTTTATAGATCCACCTTGTAGCATGTTGCTGGACTTTCACAGGGGGGTTCCTGTGGATCTAGACTCGATTCCTATGGCTTAAACCACAGTCATGGAGGGAGAGAAAAAGACTTGTTGGTCATAAGAGGATACCCTATCGATGTGTTGAGCTTCACCAGTTGATTTACGGTATATGGAATCTGTGGTTCAGTAAAGTGACAGAATTCAGACTTTGTTCCAGTGGAGAAATTATTCTAACGCCCTTTACATTTTAATTGTACCGCAATGCATTTTAAGTCTATTGTATATCTTTTTTGTGTTGTAGTTTAAGCACAGTTACAGTCTCCAAGGTGTTTAATTATTCATCTGTCATCTGCTGTACACATCTGTACTGTAGTGAGGGCAGTGTGGTTATGTTGTTGGTTTCATATTGATGGTTTATGACGTCCATAATGCTTTAGTGTGACGCAGTCACAATGATCTTCTCTCTCGATAAACAGCTAAAGTTCAAAAGGCAAATGAAGTGATGGATGAGCTGTGTTTGTGTCCAGGTCTCCAGTCTACTATGGATGAGGAGAGAGAGGAGGGGGGTCCTACCTCTAAGACCACTCTGTCTGGGGAACATGGCCGCCGGAGCAAAGCTAAGAAGTAAGAAGAGGATCTCTCTGTCTGTGACTGTTGTCCATCTCAGAGCTCAGCAGTGATACATCATGTCTCCATCATTAGTCTGAGTATAAGTTGTGACATATACGTCATATCCTGACATTGGACATCCTGAAAAAGACTACCCCTGAGGTTGTATTTTAGCCAACGGAAATGTTAATTACCTTGTATGTGAATGAGCAGTAGAATGTCGGCATTTCACACCATTTGAGTGGGCGTGTTGCATGTTGAGTTGAACCCTAAACGATAATCAGCCTGTTGCCTTTTGTTCGCTGAATGGTTTAAAAATAGTTTAATGTTGGCACTGCTTTTCAGTGTCATTTGTGGTGAATGCTAAATGATAGGTCTTATAGTAACCCTAATTATAATTAACAGTTAGCTGAACATTATGGGGTCCCGGCCATCCATTCCCTGTTTTCACAGTTAATCACAGAAATCAACTACATTTGTCCCAGTGTTTGTTTCATGTGAAATGAAACAAAAAATATGTCTGAGCGACAACGATGTCCGCATATCGGGCATCAAGTGTGAAGAAGTGTGAATGACCCCCACGGTCGAACCTCCTGATGTGCAAATGCAGAGAAAAGACGGAGGACATGTGTGAAGACGGCTAATA